>NW_026904257.1:0-55106 GCF_024500275.1 Phycodurus eques | reverse complement strand
TAGCCAGAGATTTTACTGGGAAAGCATCCTTTGTGAAGTTATGAGTGAAAATAAAAACAGTGTACAGCAGGCGCTGGGAAGCATTTTTATGTCATAAAAACAGCAAATGTGTGTAAAACTCCAACCAAAGCTTTGGGATTCAAACCACTGCCTGTAACTAGTATAAAGGGGAGAGTTTTACTCTAAAATGCGAGAGAATTTACTTGGAAAGCATCCTTTGTGAAGTTATGAGTCAAAATAAAAAAAGTGTACAGTAGGGGCTGGGAAGCGTTTTTAAGCAATAAAAACGGCAAATATTTGTAAAACTCCAACCAAAGCTTTGGGGTTCAAACCACTGCCTGTAACTAGTTTAAAGGGGAGAGTTTTACTCTAAAAAGCAAGAGAATTTACTGGGAAAGCATCCTATGGGAAGTTATGAGTTGCAATAAAAAAAAGTATACAGCAGAGGGAGCTGGGAAGCATTTTTAAGTCATAAAAACAGCAAATGTGTGTAAAACTCCAACCAAAGCTTTGGGATTCAAACCACTGCCTGTAACTAGTTTAAATGGGAGCGTTTTACTCAAAAAAGCAAGATAATTTACTGGGAAAACATCCTTTGTGAAGTTATGAGTTACAATCAAAAAATGTGTACAGCAGAGTGAGCTGGCAAGGCATTTTTAAGCAATAAAAACTGCAAATGTTTGTAAAACTCCAACCAAAGCTTTGGGATTCAAACCACTGCCTGTAACTAGTATAAAGGGGAGAGTTTTACTCTGAAATGCAAGAGAATTTACTTGGAAAGCATCCTTTGTGAAGTTATGAGTCAAACAATAAAAAGTGAACAGCAGGCGCTGGGAAGCATTTATCAGCAATAAAAACTGCAAATGTTTGTAAAACTCCAACCAAAGCTTTGGGATTCAAATAACTGCCTGTAACTAGTATAACGGGGAGAGTTATACTCCAAAAAACAAGAGACTTTACTGGGAAAGCATCCTTTGTGAAGTTATGAGTCAAAATAATAAAAAGTGAACAGCAGGCGCTGGGAAGCATTTTTCAGCAATAAAAACAGCAAATGTGTGTAAAACTCCAACCAAAGCTTTGGGATTCAAATCACTGCCTGTAATAAGTATAACGGGGAGAGTTATAATCCAAAAAACAAGAGACTTTACTGGGAAAGCATCCTTTGTGAATTAATGAGTTACAATAAATAAAGTGTACAGCAGAGAGAGCTGGGGAGCATTTTTAAGCAATAAAAACAGCAAATGTGTGTAAAACTCAAACCAAAGCTTTGGGATTCAAACCACTGCCTGTAACTAGTTTAAAGGGGAGAGTTTTACTCAAAAAAACAAGAGACTTTACTGGGAAAACATCCTTTGTGAAGTTATGAGTCAAAATAATAAAAGGTGAACAGCAGGCGCTGGGAAGCATTTTTCAGCAATAAAAACAGCAAATGTGTGTAAAACTCCAACCAAAGCTTTGGGATTCAAACCACTGCCTGTAACAAGTATAACGGGGAGAGTTATAATCCAAAAAACAAGAGACTTTACTGGGAAAGCATCCTTTGTGAAGTCATGAGTTACAATAAAAAAAGTGTACAGCAGAGGGAGGTGGGGAGCATTTTTAAGCAATAAAAACAGCAAATGTGTGTAAAACTCAAACCAAAGCTTTGGGATTCAAACCACTGCCTGTAACTCGTATAAAGGGGAGAGTTTTACTCTAAAATGCAAGAGAATTTACTTGGAAAGCATCCTTTGTGAAGTTATGAGTCAAAATAAAAAAGTGTACAGCAGGCGCTGGGAACCATTTTTAAGCAATAAAAACAGCAAATGTGTGTAAAACTCCAACGAAACCTTTGGGATTCAAACCACTGCCTGTAACTAGTTTAAAGGGGAGAGTTTTACTCAAAAAAGCAAGAGAATTTATTGGGAAAGAATCCTTTGTGAATTTATGAGTTACAATAAAAAAGTGTACAGCAGAGGGAGCTGGGGAGCATTTTTAAGTTATAAAAACAGCAAATGTGTGGAAAACTCCAACCAAAGCTTTGGGATTCAAACCACTGCCTGTAACTAGTATAACGGGGAGAGTTATATTCCAAAAAACAAGAGACCTGACTGGGAAAGCATCCTTTGTGAAGTTATGAGTTATAATACAAAAAGTGTACAGCAGAGGGAGCTGGGGAGCATTTTATCTAATAAAAACTGCAAATGAGTGTAAAACTCCAACCAAAGCTTTGGGATTCAAACCACTGCCTGTAACTAGTATAAAGGGGAGAGTTCAACTCTAAAATGCAAGAGAATTTACTTGGAAAGCATCCTTTGTGAAGTTATGAGTCAAAATAAAAAAAAGTGTACAGCAGGCGCTGGGAAGCATTTTTAAGCAATAAAAACAGCAAATGTGTGAAAACTCCAAATAAAGCTTTGGGATTCAAACCACTGCCTGCAACTAGTATAAAAGGGAGAGTTTTACTCCAAAATGCAAGAGACTTTACTAGGAAAGCATCCTTTGTGAAGTTATGAGTTACAATAAAAACAAGTGTACAGCAGGCGCTGGGAAGCATTTTCAAGCAATAAAAACAGCAAATGTGTGTAAAACTCCAACCAAAGCTTTGGGATTCAAACCGCTGCCTGTAACTCGTTTAAAGGGCAGAGTTTTACTCAAAAAAGCAAGAGAATTTACTGGGAAAGCATCCTTTGTGAAGTTATGAGTCAAAATAAAATAAATGTACAGCAGGCGCTGGGAAGCATTTTTAAGCAATAAAAACAGCAAATGGGTGTAAAACTCCAACCAAAGCTTTGGGATTCAAAACACTGCCTGTAACTGGTATAACGGGGAGAGTTCTACTCTAAATAGCCAGAGATTTTACTGGGAAAGCATCCTTTGTGAAGTTATGAGTCAAAATAAAAAAAATGTACAGCCAAGGCGCTGGGAAGCCTTTTTAAGCAATAAAAAACTGCAAATGTGTGTAAAACTCCAACCAAAGCTTTTGGATTCAAAAGACTGCCTGCAACTATAAAGAGCATAGTTCTACTCTAAATAGCCAGAGATTTTACTGGGAAAGCATCCTTTGTGAAGTTATGAGTGAAAATAAAAACAGTGTACAGCAGGCGCTGGGAAGCATTTTTATGTCATAAAAACAGCAAATGTGTGTAAAACTCCAACCAAAGCTTTGGGATTCAAACCACTGCCTGTAACTAGTATAAAGGGGAGAGTTTTACTCTAAAATGCGAGAGAATTTACTTGGAAAGCATCCTTTGTGAAGTTATGAGTCAAAATAAAAAAAGTGTACAGTAGGGGCTGGGAAGCGTTTTTAAGCAATAAAAACGGCAAATATTTGTAAAACTCCAACCAAAGCTTTGGGGTTCAAACCACTGCCTGTAACTTGTTTAAAGGGGAGAGTTTTACTCTAAAAAGCAAGAGAATTTACTGGGAAAGCATCCTATGGGAAGTTATGAGTTGCAATAAAAAAAAGTATACAGCAGAGGGAGCTGGGAAGCATTTTTAAGTCATAAAAACAGCAAATGTGTGTAAAACTCCAACCAAAGCTTTGGGATTCAAACCACTGCCTGTAACTAGTTTAAATGGGAGCGTTTTACTCAAAAAAGCAAGATAATTTACTGGGAAAACATCCTTTGTGAAGTTATGAGTTACAATCAAAAAATGTGTACAGCAGAGTGAGCTGGCAAGGCATTTTTAAGCAATAAAAACTGCAAATGTTTGTAAAACTCCAACCAAAGCTTTGGGATTCAAACCACTGCCTGTAACTAGTATAAAGGGGAGAGTTTTACTCTGAAATGCAAGAGAATTTACTTGGAAAGCATCCTTTGTGAAGTTATGAGTCAAACAATAAAAAGTGAACAGCAGGCGCTGGGAAGCATTTATCAGCAATAAAAACTGCAAATGTTTGTAAAACTCCAACCAAAGCTTTGGGATTCAAATAACTGCCTGTAACTAGTATAACGGGGAGAGTTATACTCCAAAAAACAAGAGACTTTACTGGGAAAGCATCCTTTGTGAAGTTATGAGTCAAAATAATAAAAAGTGAACAGCAGGCGCTGGGAAGCATTTTTCAGCAATAAAAACAGCAAATGTGTGTAAAACTCCAACCAAAGCTTTGGGACTCAAACCACTGCCTGTAATAAGTATAACGGGGAGAGTTATAATCCAAAAAACAAGAGACTTTACTGGGAAAGCATCCTTTGTGAATTAATGAGTTACAATAAATAAAGTGTACAGCAGAGAGAGCTGGGGAGCATTTTTAAGCAATAAAAACAGCAAATGTGTGTAAAACTCAAACCAAAGCTTTGGGATTCAAACCACTGCCTGTAACTAGTTTAAAGGGGAGAGTTTTACTCAAAAAAACAAGAGACTTTACTGGGAAAACATCCTTTGTGAAGTTATGAGTCAAAATAATAAAAGGTGAACAGCAGGCGCTGGGAAGCATTTTTCAGCAATAAAAACAGCAAATGTGTGTAAAACTCCAACCAAAGCTTTGGGATTCAAACCACTGCCTGTAACAAGTATAACGGGGAGAGTTATAATCCAAAAAACAAGAGACTTTACTGGGAAAGCATCCTTTGTGAAGTCATGAGTTACAATAAAAAAAGTGTACAGCAGAGGGAGGTGGGGAGCATTTTTAAGCAATAAAAACAGCAAATGTGTGTAAAACTCAAACCAAAGCTTTGGGATTCAAACCACTGCCTGTAACTCGTATAAAGGGGAGAGTTTTACTCTAAAATGCAAGAGAATTTACTTGGAAAGCATCCTTTGTGAAGTTATGAGTCAAAATAAAAAAGTGTACAGCAGGCGCTGGGAACCATTTTTAAGCAATAAAAACAGCAAATGTGTGTAAAACTCCAACGAAACCTTTGGGATTCAAACCACTGCCTGTAACTAGTTTAAAGGGGAGAGTTTTACTCAAAAAAGCAAGAGAATTTATTGGGAAAGAATCCTTTGTGAATTTATGAGTTACAATAAAAAAGTGTACAGCAGAGGGAGCTGGGGAGCATTTTTAAGTTATAAAAACAGCAAATGTGTGGAAAACTCCAACCAAAGCTTTGGGATTCAAACCACTGCCTGTAACTAGTATAACGGGGAGAGTTATATTCCAAAAAACAAGAGACCTGACTGGGAAAGCATCCTTTGTGAAGTTATGAGTTATAATACAAAAAGTGTACAGCAGAGGGAGCTGGGGAGCATTTTATCTAATAAAAACTGCAAATGAGTGTAAAACTCCAACCAAAGCTTTGGGATTCAAACCACTGCCTGTAACTAGTATAAAGGGGAGAGTTCAACTCTAAAATGCAAGAGAATTTACTTGGAAAGCATCCTTTGTGAAGTTATGAGTCAAAATAAAAAAAAGTGTACAGCAGGCGCTGGGAAGCATTTTTAAGCAATAAAAACAGCAAATGTGTGAAAACTCCAAATAAAGCTTTGGGATTCAAACCACTAACTGCAACTAGTATAAAAGGGAGAGTTTTACTCCAAAATGCAAGAGACTTTACTAGGAAAGCATCCTTTGTGAAGTTATGAGTTACAATAAAAACAAGTGTACAGCAGGCGCTGGGAAGCATTTTCAAGCAATAAAAACAGCAAATGTGTGTAAAACTCCAACCAAAGCTTTGGGATTCAAACCGCTGCCTGTAACTCGTTTAAAGGGCAGAGTTTTACTCAAAAAAGCAAGAGAATTTACTGGGAAAGCATCCTTTGTGAAGTTATGAGTCAAAATAAAATAAATGTACAGCAGGCACTGGGAAGCATTTTTAAGCAATAAAAACAGCAAATGGGTGTAAAACTCCAACCAAAGCTTTGGGATTCAAAACACTGCCTGTAACTGGTATAACGGGGAGAGGTCTACTCTAAAAAGCAAGAGACTTTACTGGGAAAGCATCCTTTGTGAAGTTATGAGTGAAAATAAAAAAAGTGTACAGCAGGCGCTGGGAAGCATTTTTCAGCAATAAAAACTGCAAATGTTTGTAAAACTCCAACCAAAGCTTTGGGATTCCAACCAATGCCTGTAACTAGTTTAAAGGGGAGAGTTTTACTCTAAAAAGCAAGAGAATTTACTTGGAAAGCATCTTTTAAGAAGTTATGAGTCAAAATAAAATAAATGTACAGCAGGCGCTGGGAAGCATTTTTAAGCAATAAAAACAGCAAATGTGTGTAAAACTCCAACCAAAGCTTTGGGATTCAAACCACTGCCTGTAACTAGTATAAAGGGGAGAGTTTTTCTCTAAAATTCAAGAGAATTTACTTGGAAAGCATCCTTTTTTGAAGTTATGAGTCAAAATAAAAAAAGTGTACAGCAGGCACTGGGAAGCATTTTTAAGCAATAAAAAAAGCAAATGTGTGTAAAACTCCAACCAAAGCTTTGGAATTCCAACCACTGCCTGTAACTAGTATAAAGGGGAGAGTTCTACTCTAGAAAGCAAGAGAATTTACTGGGAAAGCATCCTTTGTGAAGTTATGAGTTACAATAAAAAAAAGTGTACAGCAGAGGGAGCTGGGAAGCATTTTTAAGCAATAAAAACTGCAAATGTGTGTAAAACTCCAACCAAAGCTTTGGGATTCAAACCACTGCCTGTAACTAGTATAAAGGGGAGAGTTTTTCTCTAAAATTCAAGAGAATTTACTTGGAAAGCATCCTTTTTTGAAGTTATGAGTCAAAATAAAAAAAGTGTACAGCAGGCGCTGGGAAGCATTTTTAAGCAATAAAAAAAGCAAATGTGTGTAAAACTCCAACCAAAGCTTTGGAATTCCAACCACTGCCTGTAACTAGTATAAAGGGGAGAGTTCTACTCTAGAAAGCAAGAGAATTTACTGGCAAAGCATCCTTTGTGAAGTTATGAGTTACAATAAAAAAAAGTGTACAGCAGAGGGAGCTGGGAAGCATTTTTAAGCAATAAAAACTGCAAATGTGTGTAAAACTCAAACCAAAGCTTTGGGATTCAAACCACTGCCTGTTACTAGTATAAAGGGGAGAGTTCTACTCTAAAAAATCAAGAGAATTTACTTGGAAAGCATCCTTAGTGAAGTTATGAGTCACAATAAAAAAAGTGTACAGCAGAGTGAGCTGGGAAGCATTTTTAAGCAATAAAAACTGCAAATGTGTGTAAAACTCCAACCAAAGCTTTGGGATTCAAACCACTGCCTGTAACTAGTATAAAGATGAGAGTTTTACTCCAAAATGCAAGAGACTTTACTGGGAAAGCATCCTTTGTGAAGTTGTGAGTTACAATAAAATAGGTGTACAGCAGAGGGAGATGGGAAGCATTTTTAACCAATAAAAACAGCAAATGTGTATAAAACTCCAACCAAAGCTTTGTGATTCAAACCACTGCCTGTAACTAGTATAAAGGGGAGAGTTTTACTCGAAAAAGCAAGAGAATTTACTGGGAAAGCATCTTTTGTGAAGTTATGATTTACAATAAAAAAAGTGTACAACAAGCGCTGGGAAGCATTTTCAAGCAATAAAAACTGCAAATGTGTGTAAAACACCAACCAAAGCTTTGGGATTAAAACCACTGCCTGTAACTAGTATAAAGGGGAGAGTTCTACTCCAAAATGCAAGAGAATTTATTTGGAAAGCATCCTTTGTGAAGTTATGAGTCAAAATAAAAAAAAGTGGACAGCAGGCGCTGGGAATCATTTTTAAGCAATAAAAACAGCAAATGTGTGTAAAACACCAACCAAAGCTTTGGGATTCAAACCACTGCCTGTAACTAGTATAAAGGGGAGAGTTTTTCTCTAAAATTCAAGAGAATTTACTTGGAAAGCATCCTTTTTTGAAGTTATGAGTCAAAATAAAAAAAGTGTACAGCAGGCACTGGGAAGCATTTTTAAGCAATAAAAAAAGCAAATGTGTGTAAAACTCCAACCAAAGCTTTGGAATTCCAACCACTGCCTGTAACTAGTATAAAGGGGAGAGTTCTACTCTAGAAAGCAAGAGAATTTACTGGGAAAGCATCCTTTGTGAAGTTATGAGTTACAATAAAAAAAAGTGTACAGCAGAGGGAGCTGGGAAGCATTTTTAAGCAATAAAAACTGCAAATGTGTGTAAAACTCCAACCAAAGCTTTGGGATTCAAACCACTGCCTGTAACTAGTATAAAGGGGAGAGTTTTTCTCTAAAATTCAAGAGAATTTACTTGGAAAGCATCCTTTTTTGAAGTTATGAGTCAAAATAAAAAAAGTGTACAGCAGGCGCTGGGAAGCATTTTTAAGCAATAAAAAAAGCAAATGTGTGTAAAACTCCAACCAAAGCTTTGGAATTCCAACCACTGCCTGTAACTAGTATAAAGGGGAGAGTTCTACTCTAGAAAGCAAGAGAATTTACTGGCAAAGCATCCTTTGTGAAGTTATGAGTTACAATAAAAAAAAGTGTACAGCAGAGGGAGCTGGGAAGCATTTTTAAGCAATAAAAACTGCAAATGTGTGTAAAACTCAAACCAAAGCTTTGGGATTCAAACCACTGCCTGTTACTAGTATAAAGGGGAGAGTTCTACTCTAAAAAATCAAGAGAATTTACTTGGAAAGCATCCTTAGTGAAGTTATGAGTCACAATAAAAAAAGTGTACAGCAGAGTGAGCTGGGAAGCATTTTTAAGCAATAAAAACTGCAAATGTGTGTAAAACTCCAACCAAAGCTTTGGGATTCAAACCACTGCCTGTAACTAGTATAAAGATGAGAGTTTTACTCCAAAATGCAAGAGACTTTACTGGGAAAGCATCCTTTGTGAAGTTGTGAGTTACAATAAAATAGGTGTACAGCAGAGGGAGATGGGAAGCATTTTTAACCAATAAAAACAGCAAATGTGTATAAAACTCCAACCAAAGCTTTGTGATTCAAACCACTGCCTGTAACTAGTATAAAGGGGAGAGTTTTACTCGAAAAAGCAAGAGAATTTACTGGGAAAGCATCTTTTGTGAAGTTATGATTTACAATAAAAAAAGTGTACAACAAGCGCTGGGAAGCATTTTCAAGCAATAAAAACTGCAAATGTGTGTAAAACACCAACCAAAGCTTTGGGATTAAAACCACTGCCTGTAACTAGTATAAAGGGGAGAGTTCTACTCCAAAATGCAAGAGAATTTATTTGGAAAGCATCCTTTGTGAAGTTATGAGTCAAAATAAAAAAAAGTGGACAGCAGGCGCTGGGAATCATTTTTAAGCAATAAAAACAGCAAATGTGTGTAAAACACCAACCAAAGCTTTGGGATTCAAACTACTGCCTGTTACTAGTATAAAGGGGAGAGTTTTACTCCAAAATGCAACAGACTTTACTGGGAAAGCATCCTTTGTGAAGTTGTGAGTTACAATAAAATAAGTGTACAGCAGGCGCTGGGAAACATTTTTAAGCAATAAAAACTGCAAATGTGTGTAAAACTCCAACCAAAGCTTTGGGATTCAAACCACTGCCTGTAACTAGTAAAAGGGGAGAGTTTTACTCAAAAAAGGAAGAGAATTTACCAGGAAAGAATCCTTAGTGAAGGTATGAGTTACAATAAAAAAAGTGTACAGAAGAGGGAGCTGCGAAGCATTTTTAAGCAAAAAAAAAAACTGCAAATGTGTGGAAAACTCCAACCAAAGCTTTGGGATTAAAACCACTGCCTGTAACTAGTATAAAGGGGAGAGTTCTACTCCAAAATGCAAGAGAATTTACTTGGAAAGCATCCTTTGTGAAGTTATGAGTCAAAATAAAAAAAAGTGGACAGCAGGCGCTGGGAAGCATTTTTAAGCAATAAAAACAGCAAATGTGTGTAAAACTCCAACCAAAGCTTTGGGATTCAAACCACTGCCTGTAACTAGTATAAAGGGGAGAGTTTTACTCCAAAATGCAAGAGACTTTACTGGGAAAGCATCCTTTGTGAAGTTGTGAGTTACAATAAAATAAGTGTACAGCAGAGGGAGCTGGGAAGCATTTTTAACCAATAAAAACAGCAAATGTGTCTAAAACTCCAACCAAAGCTTTGTGATTCAAACCACTGCCTGTAACTAGTATAAAGGGGAGAGTTTTACTCTAAAATGCAAGAGAATTTACTTGGAAAGCATCCTGTGTGAAGTTATGAGTCAAAATAAAAAAAAGTGTACAGCAGGCGCTGGGAAGCATTTTTAAGCAATAAAAACTGCAAATGTGTGTAAAACTCACAAACCACAACCTGTAACTAGTATAAAGGGGAGAGTTTTACTCTAAAAAGCAAGATAATTTACTGGGAAAGCATCCTTTGTGAAGTTCTGAGTCAAAAAATAAAAAGTCTCCAGCAGGCGCTGGGAAGCATTTTTAAGCAATAAAAACTGCAAATGTGTGTAAAACTCCAACCAAAGCTTTGGGATTCAAACCACTGCCTGTAACTAGTATAAAGGGGAGAGTTTTACTCTAAAAAGCTAGAGAATTTACTGGGAAAGCATCCTTTGTGAAGTTCTGAGTCAAAATATAAAAAGTCTCCAGCAGGCGCTGGGAAGCATTTTTAAGCGATAAAAACTGCAAATGTTTGTAAAACTCCAACCAAAGCTTTTGAATTCAAAACACTGCCTGTAACTTGTGTAAAAGTGAGAGTTTTACTCTAAATAGCAAGATAATTAACTGGGAAAGCATCCTTTGTGAAGTTATGAGTCACAATAAAAAAAGTGTCCAGCAGAGGGAGCTGGGCAGCATTTTTAAGCAATAAAAACTGCAAATGTGTGTAAAACTCAAACAAAAGCTTTGGGATTCAAACCACTGCCTGTAACTAGTATAAAGGGGAGAGTTTTACACTAAAAAGCAAGAGAATTTACTGGGAAAGCATTCTTTGTGAAGTTATGAGTTACAATAAAAAAAAGTGTACAGAAGAGGGAGCTGGGAAGCATTTTTAAGCAATAAAAACTGAAAATGTGTGTAAAACTCAAACAAAAGCTTTGGGATTCAAACCACTGCCTGTAACTAGTATAAAGGGTAGAGTTTTACTCTAAAAAGCAAGAGAATTTACTGGGAAAGCATCCTTTCTGAAGTTATGAGTCAAAATTAAAAAAGTGTATAGCAGGCGCAGGGAAGCATTTTTAAGCGATAAAAACTCCAAATGTGTGTAAAACTCACACAAAACAACCTGTAACTCGTATGAAGGGGACAGTTTTACTCTAAAAAGCAAGAGAATTAACTGGGAAAAATCCTTTGTGAAGTTATGAGTCACAATAAAAAACGTGTCCAGCAGAGGGAGCTGGGAAGCATTTTTAAGCAATAAAAACTGCAAATGTGTGGAAAACTCAAACCAAAGCTTTGGGATTCAAACCACTGCCTGTAACTAGTATAAAGGGGAGAGTTCTACTCTAAAAATCATGAGAATTTACTGGGAAAGACTCCTTTGTGAAGTTATGAGTCAAAATTAAAAAAGTGTACAGCAGGCACAGGGAAGCATTTTTAAGCGATTAAAAACTGCAAATGTGTGTAAAACTCCAACCAAAGCTTTCGGATTCAAACCACTGCCTGTAACTTGTATAAAGGGGACAGTCTTTCTCTAAAAAGCAAGAGAATTAACTGGGAAAGCATCCTTTGTGAAGTTATGAGTCACAATAAAAAAAAGTGTACAGCAGAGGGAGCTGGGAAGCATTTTTAAGCAAAAAAAAGAGCAAATGTCTGTAAAACTCCAACCAAAGCTTTGGGATTCAAACCACTGCCTGTAACTAGTATAAAGGGGAGGGTTTTACTCTAAAATGCAGAAGAATTGACTTGGAAATCATCATTTGTGAAGTTATGAGTTACAATAAAAAAATGTGTACAGCAGAGGGAGCTGGGAATTCATTTTTAAGCAATAAAAACTGCAAATGTGTGTAAAACTCCAACCAAAATTTTGGGATTCAAACCACTGCCTGTAACTAGTATAAAGGGGAGAGTTTTACTCTAAAATTCAAGAGAATTTACTTGGAAAGCATCCTTTGTGAAGTTGTGAGTCAAAATAAAAAAAGTGTACAGCAGGCGCTGGGAAGGATTTTTCAGCAATAAAAACTGCAAATGTTTGTAAAACTCCAACCAAAGCTTTGGGATTCAAACCACCGCCTGTAACTAGTATAACGTGGAGAGTTATACTCCAAAAAACAAGAGACTTTACTGAGAAAGCATCCTTTGTGAAGTTCTGAGTCAAAATAATAAAAATTGAACAGCAGGCACTGGGAAGCATTTATCAGCAATAAAAACAGCAAATGTGTGTAAAACTCCAACCAAAGCTTTGGGATTCAAACCACTGCCTGTAACTAGTTTAAAGTGGAGAGTTTTACTCAAAAAAGCAAGATAATTTACTGGGAAAGCATCCTTTGTGAAGTTATGAGTTACAATAAAAAAGTGTACAGCAGAGGGAGCTGGGGAGCATTTTTAAGTAATAAAAACAGCAAATGTGTGGAAAACTCCAACCAAAGCTTTGGTATTCAAACCACTGCCTCTAACTGGTATAAAGGGGAGAGGTCTACTCAAAAAAGCAAGAGAATTTACTGGGAAAGCATCCTTTGTGAAGTTATGAGTTACAATCAAAAAAAGTGTACAGCAGAGGGAGCTGGCAAGCATTTTTAAGCAATAAAAACTGCAAATGTTTGTAAAACTCCAACCAAAGCTTTGGTATTCAAACCACTGCCTGTAACTGGTATAAAGGGGAAAGGTATACTCTAAAAAGCAAGAGACTTTACTGGGAAAGCATCCTTTGTGAAGTAATGAGTTACAATAAAAAAAGTGTACAGCAGGCGCTGGGAAGCATTTTTAAGCAATAAAAACAGTAAATGTGTGTTAAACTCCAACCAAAGCTTTGGGTTTCAAACCACTGCCTGTAACTAGTTTAAAGGGGAGAGTTTTACTCTAAAAAGCAAGAGAATTTACTGGGAAAGCATCCTTTGTGAAGTTATGAGTTACAATCAAAAAAAGTGTACAGCAGAGGGAGCTGGCAAGCATTTTTAAGCAATAAAAACTGCAAATGTTTGTAAAACTCCAACCAAAGCTTTGGTATTCAAACCACTGCCTGTAACTGGTATAAAGGGGAAAGGTATACTCTAAAAAGCAAGAGACTTTACTGGGAAAGCATCCTTTGTGAAGTAATGAGTTACAATAAAAAAAGTGTACAGCAGGCGCTGGGAAGCATTTTTCAGCAATAAAAACAGCAAATGTGTCTAAAACTCCAACCAAAGCTTTGGGATTCAAACCACTGCCTGTAACTAGTTTAAAGTGGAGAGTTTTACTCAAAAAAGCAAGAGAATTTACTGGGAAAGCATCCTTTGTGAAGTTATGAGTTAAAATAAAAAAGTGGACAGCAGATGGAGCTGGGGAGCATTTTTAAGTAATAAAAACAGCAAATGTGTGGAAAACTCCAACCAAAGCTTTGGTATTCAAACCACTGCCTGTAACTGGTATAAAGGGGTAAGGTATACTCTAAAAAGCAAGAGACTTTACTGGGAAAGCATCCTTTGTGAAGTTATGAGTGAAAATAAAAAAAGTGTACAGCAGAGGGAGCTGGGGAGCATTTTTAAGCAATAAAAACAGCAAATGTGTGTAAAACTCCAACCAAAGCTTTCGGATTCAAACCACTGCCTGTAACTTGTATAAAGGGGACAGTCTTTCTCTAAAAAGCAAGAGAATTAACTGGGAAAGCATCCTTTGTGAAGTTATGAGTCACAATAAAAAAAAGTGTACAGCAGAGGGAGCTGGGAAGCATTTTTAAGCAAAAAAAAGAGCAAATGTCTGTAAAACTCCAACCAAAGCTTTGGGATTCAAACCACTGCCTGTAACTAGTATAAAGGGGAGGGGTTTACTCTCAAAAGCAAGAAAATTTACTGGGAAAGACTTCCTTTGTGAAGTTATGAGTTACAATAAAAAAGTGTACAGGAGAGGGAGCTGGGGAGCATTTTTAACCAATAAAAACAGCAAATGTGTGTAAAACTCCAACCAAAGCTTTGGGATTCAAACCACTGCCTGTAACTTGTATAAAGGGGACAGTCTTTCTCTAAAAAGCAAGAGAATTAACTGGGAAAGCATCCTTTGTGAAGTTATGAGTCACAATAAAAAAAAGTGTACAGCAGAGGGAGCTGGGAAGCATTTTTAAGCAATAAAAACAGCAAATGTGTGGAAAACTCCAACCAAAGCTTTGGTATTCAAACCACTGCCTCTAACTGGTATAAAGGGGAGAGGTCTACTCAAAAAAGCAAGAGAATTTACTGGGAAAGCATCCTTTGTGAAGTTATGAGTTACAATCAAAAAAAGTGTACAGCAGAGGGAGCTGGCAAGCATTTTTAAGCAATAAAAACTGCAAATGTTTGTAAAACTCCAACCAAAGCTTTGGTATTCAAACCACTGCCTGTAACTGGTATAAAGGGGAAAGGTATACTCTAAAAAGCAAGAGACTTTACTGGGAAAGCATCCTTTGTGAAGTAATGAGTTACAATAAAAAAAGTGTACAGCAGGCGCTGGGAAGCATTTTTAAGCAATAAAAACAGTAAATGTGTGTTAAACTCCAACCAAAGCTTTGGGTTTCAAACCACTGCCTGTAACTAGTTTAAAGGGGAGAGTTTTACTCTAAAAAGCAAGAGAATTTACTGGGAAAGCATCCTTTGTGAAGTTATGAGTTACAATCAAAAAAAGTGTACAGCAGAGGGAGCTGGCAAGCATTTTTAAGCAATAAAAACTGCAAATGTTTGTAAAACTCCAACCAAAGCTTTGGTATTCAAACCACTGCCTGTAACTGGTATAAAGGGGAAAGGTATACTCTAAAAAGCAAGAGACTTTACTGGGAAAGCATCCTTTGTGAAGTAATGAGTTACAATAAAAAAAGTGTACAGCAGGCGCTGGGAAGCATTTTTCAGCAATAAAAACAGCAAATGTGTCTAAAACTCCAACCAAAGCTTTGGGATTCAAACCACTGCCTGTAACTAGTTTAAAGTGGAGAGTTTTACTCAAAAAAGCAAGAGAATTTACTGGGAAAGCATCCTTTGTGAAGTTATGAGTTAAAATAAAAAAGTGGACAGCAGATGGAGCTGGGGAGCATTTTTAAGTAATAAAAACAGCAAATGTGTGGAAAACTCCAACCAAAGCTTTGGTATTCAAACCACTGCCTGTAACTGGTATAAAGGGGTAAGGTATACTCTAAAAAGCAAGAGACTTTACTGGGAAAGCATCCTTTGTGAAGTTATGAGTGAAAATAAAAAAAGTGTACAGCAGAGGGAGCTGGGGAGCATTTTTAAGCAATAAAAACAGCAAATGTGTGTAAAACTCCAACCAAAGCTTTCGGATTCAAACCACTGCCTGTAACTTGTATAAAGGGGACAGTCTTTCTCTAAAAAGCAAGAGAATTAACTGGGAAAGCATCCTTTGTGAAGTTATGAGTCACAATAAAAAAAAGTGTACAGCAGAGGGAGCTGGGAAGCATTTTTAAGCAAAAAAAAGAGCAAATGTCTGTAAAACTCCAACCAAAGCTTTGGGATTCAAACCACTGCCTGTAACTAGTATAAAGGGGAGGGGTTTACTCTCAAAAGCAAGAAAATTTACTGGGAAAGACTTCCTTTGTGAAGTTATGAGTTACAATAAAAAAGTGTACAGGAGAGGGAGCTGGGGAGCATTTTTAACCAATAAAAACAGCAAATGTGTGTAAAACTCCAACCAAAAATTTGGGATTCAAACCACTGCCTGTAACTTGTATAAAGGGGACAGTCTTTCTCTAAAAAGCAAGAGAATTAACTGGGAAAGCATCCTTTGTGAAGTTATGAGTCGCAATAAAAAAAAGTGTACAGCAGAGGGAGCTGGGAAGCATTTTTAAGCAAAAAAAAGAGCAAATGTGTCTAAAACTCCAACCAAAGCTTTGGGATTCAAACCACTGCCTGTAACTCGTATAAAGGGGAGAGTTTTACTCTAAAAAGCAAGAGAATTTCCTGGGAAAGCATCCTTTGTGAAGTTCTGATTCAAAATATAAAAAGTCTCCAGCAGGCGCTGGGAAGCATTTTTAGCAATAAAAACTGCAAATGTGTGTAAAACTCCAACCAAAGCTTTGGGATTCAAACCACTAACTGTAACTCTTAAAAGGGGAGAGTTTTACTCTAAAAAGGAAGATAATTTACCAGGAAAGCATCCTTAGTGAAGGTATGAGTTACAATAAAAAAAGTGTTCAGCAGAGGGAGCTGGGAAGCATTTTTTAGCAATAAAAACTGCAAATGTGTGTAAAACTCAAATCACAGCTTTGGGATTCTCACCACTGCCTGTAACTCGTATAAAGGGGAGAGTTTTACTCTAAAAAGCAAGAGAATTTCCTGGGAAAGCATCCTTTGTGAAGTTCTGATTCAAAATATAAAAAGTCTCCAGCAGGCGCTGGGAAGCATTTTTAAGCGATAAAAACTGCAAATGTGTGTAAAACTCACAAACCACTGCCTGTAACTTGTGTAAAAGTGAGAGTTTTACTCTAAATAGCAAGAGAATGAACTGGGAAAGCATCCTTTGTGAAGTTATGAGTCACAATAAAAAAAGTGTCCAGCAGAGGGAGCTGGGAAGCATTTTTAAGCAATAAAAACTGCAAATGTGTGTAAAACTCACAAACCACTGCCTGTAACTTGTGTAAAAGTGAGAGTTTTACTCTAAATAGCAAGAGAATTAACTGGGAAAGCATCCTTTCTGAAGTTATAAGTCAAAATAAAAAAAAGTGTATAGCAGGCGCAGGGAAGCATTTTTAAGCGATAAAAACTCCAAATGTGTGTAAAACTCACACAAAACAACCTGTAACTCGTATGAAGGGGAGAGTTTTACTCTAAAAAGCAAGAGAATTAACTGGGAAAAATCCTTTGTGAAGTTATGAGTCACAATAAAAAAAGTGTCCAGCAGAGGGAGCTGGGAAGCATTTTTAAGCAATAAAAACTGCAAATGTGTGGAAAACTCAAACCAAAGCTTTGGGATTCAAACCACTGCCTGTAACTAGTATAAAGGGGAGAGTTCTACTCTAAAAATCATGAGAATTTACTGGGAAAGACTCCTTTGTGAAGTTATGAGTCAAAATTAAAAAAGTGTACAGCAGGCACAGGGAAGCATTTTTAAGCGATTAAAAACTGCAAATGTGTGTAAAACTCCAACCAAAGCTTTCGGATTCAAACCACTGCCTGTAACTTGTATAAAGGGGACAGTCTTTCTCTAAAAAGCAAGAGAATTAACTGGGAAAGCATCCTTTGTGAAGTTATGAGTCACAATAAAAAAAAGTGTACAGCAGAGGGAGCTGGGGAGCATTTTAAAGCAATAAAAACTGCAAATGTTTGTAAAACTCCAACCAAAGCTTTGGGATTCAAACCACTGCCTGTAACTTGTATAAAGGGGAGAGTTTTACTCTAAAATGCAGAAGAATTGACTTGGAAATCATCATTTGTGAAGTTATGAGTTACAATAAAAAAATGTGTACAGCAGAGGGAGCTGGGAAGCATTTTTAAGCAATAAAAACTGCAAATGTGTGTAAAACTCCAACCAAAGCTTTGGGATTCAAACCACTGCATGTAACTAGTATAAAGGGGAGAGTTTTACTCTAAAATGCAAGAGAATTTACTTGGAAAGCATACTTTATGAAGTTATGAGTCAAAATAAAAAAAAGTGTACAGCAGGCGCTGGGAACCATTTTTAAGCAATAAAAACAGCAAATGTGTGTAAAACTCCAACCAAAGCTTTGGGTTTCAAACCACTGCCTGTAACTAGTTTAAAGGGGAGAGTTTTATGGTAAAAAGCAAGAGAATTTACTGGGAAAGCATCTTTTGGGAAGTTATGAGTTACAATAAAAAAAGTGTACAGCAGAGGGAGCTGGGAAGCATTTTTAAGCAATAAAAACAGCAAATGTGTGTAAAACTCCAACCAAAGCTTTGGGTTTCAAACCACTGCCTGTAACTGGTATAAAGGGGAGAGGTCTACTCTAAAAAGCAAGAGACTTTACTGGGAAAGCATAATTTGTGAAGTTATGAGTGAAAATTAAAAAAAGTGTACAGCTGGCGCTGGGAAGCATTTTTAAGCTACAAAAACAGCAAATGTGTGTAAAACTCCAACCAAAGCTTTGGGATTCAAACCACTACCTGTAACTAGTTTAAAGGGGAGAGTTTTACTCTAAAATTCAAGAAAATTTACTTGGAAAGCATCCTTTGTGAAGTTGTGAGTCAAAATAAAAAAAGTGTACAGCAGGCGCTGGGAAGGATTTTTCAGCAATAAAAACAGCAAATGTGTGTAAAACTCCAACCAAAGCTTTGGGATTCAAACCACTACCTGTAACTAGTTTAAAGGGGAGAGTTTTACTCTGAAATGCAAGACAATTTACTGGGAAAGCATCATTTGTGAAGTTATGAGTTACAATAAAAAAAGTGTACAGCAGGCACTGGGAAGCATTTTTATGCAATAAAAACAGCAAATGTGTGTAAAACTCCAACCAAAGCTTTGGGATTCAAACCACTGCCTGTACCTCATATAAAGGGGAGAGTTTTACTCTAAAATGCTTGAGACTTTACTGGGAAAGCATCCTTTGTGACGTTATGAGTTACAATAAAAAAAAGTGTACAGCAGGCGCTTGGAAGCATTTTTAACCAATAAAAACAGCAAATGTGTGTAAAACTCCAACCAAAGCTTTGGAATTCCAACCACTGCCTGTAACTAGTATAAAGGGGAGAGTTTTACTCTAAAAAGCAAGACACTTTACTGTGAAAGCATTCTTTGTGAAGTTATGAGTCCAAATATAAAAAGTGTACAGAAGAGGGAGCTGCAAATCATTTTTAAGCAATAAAAACTGCAAATGTGTGGAAAACTCCAACCAAAGCTTTGGGATTCAAACCACTGACTGTAACTCATCTAAAGGGGAGAGTTTTACTCTAAAAAGCAAGAGAATTTACTGGGAAAGCATTCTTTGTGAAGTTATGAGTCAAAATAAATAAAGTGGACAGCAGGGGCTGGGAAGCATTTTTAAGCAATAAAAACTGCAAATGTGTGTAAAACTCCAACCAAAGCTTTGGGATTCAAACCACTGACTGTAACTCATCTAAAGGGGAGAGTTTTACTCTAAAAAGCAAGAGAATTTACTGGGAAAGCATCCTATGTGAAGTTATGAGTCACAATAAAAAAAGTGTACATCAGAGTGTGCTGGGAAGCATTTTTAAGCAATAAAAACTGCAAATGTGTGTAAAACTCCAACCAAAGCTTTGGGATTCAAACCACTGACTGTAATTCGTACAAAGGGGAGAGTTTTACTCTAAAAAGCAAGAGAATTTACTGGGAAAGCATCCTTTGTGAAGTTATGAGTCACAATAAAAAAAAGTGTACAGCAGAGTGAGCTGGGAAGCATTTTTAAGCATTAAAAACTGCAAATGTGTGTAAAACTCAAACCAAAGCTTTGGGATTCAAACCACTGCCTGTTACTAGTATAAAGGGGAGAGTTCTACTCTAAGAAATCAAGAGAATTTACTAGGAAAGCATCCTTTGTGAAGTTATGAGTCACAATAAAAAAAGTATACAGCAGAGTGTGCTGGGAAGCATTTTTAAGCAATAAAAACTGCAAATGTGTGTAAAACTCCAACCAAAGCTTTGGGATTCAAACCACTGACTGTAACTAGTATAAAGGGGAGAGTTTTACTCTAAAAAGCAAGAGACTTTACTGTGAAAGCATCCTTTGTGAAGTTATGAGTTACAATAAAAAAAGTGTACAGCAGGCGCTGGGAAGCATTTTTAAGCAATAAAAACAGCAAATGTGTGTAAAACTCCAACCAAAGCTTTGGGATTCAAACCACTGCCTGTAACTCGTATAAAGGGGAGAGTTTTACTCTAAAAAGCAAGAGAATTACTGGGAAAGCATCCTTTGTGAAGTTATGAGTTACAATAAAAAAAGTGTACAGAAGAGGGAGCTGCGAAGCTTTTTTAAGCAATAAAAACAGCAAATGTGTGTAAAACTCCAACCAAAGATTTGGGATTCAAACCACTGCCTGTAACTTGTATAAAGGGGAGAGTCTTCCTCTAAAATGCAAGAGAATTGACTTGGAAATCATCATTTGTGAAGTTATGAGTTACAATAAAAAAATGTGTACAGCAGAGGGAGCTGGGAAGCATTTTTCAGCAATAAAAACAGCAAATGTGTGGAAAACTCCAACCAAAGCTTTGGTATTCAAGCCACTGCCTGTAACTGGTATAAAGGGGAGAGGTCTACTCTAAAAAGCAAGAGACTTTACTGGGAAAGCATCCTTTGTGAAGTTATGAGTGAAAATAAAAAAAGTGTACAGCAGGTGCTGGGAAGCATTTTTAAGCAACAAAAACAGCAAATGTGTGTAAAACTCCAACCAAAGCTTTGGGATTTAAACCACTGCCTGTAACTGGTATAAAGGGGAGAGGTCTACTTTAAAAAACAAGAGACTTTACTGGGAAAGCATCCTTTGTGAAGTTATGAGTCAAAATAATAAAAAGTGAACAGCAGGCGCTGGGAAGCATTTTTCAGCAATAAAAACAGCAAATGTGTGTAAAACTCCAACCAAAGCTTTGGGATTCAAACCACTGCCTGTAACAAGTATAACGGGGAGAGTTATAATCCAAAAAACAAGAGACTTTACTGGGAAAGCATCCTTTGTGAATTAATGAGTTACAATCAAAAAAGTGTACAGCAGAGGGAGCTGGGGAGCATTTTTAAGCAATAAAAACAGCAAATGTGTGAAAAACTCCAACCAAAGCTTTGGGATTCAAACCACTGCCTGTAACTAGTTTAAAGGGGAGAGTTTTACTCAAAAAAAGCAAGAGAATTTACTGGGAAAACATCCTTTGTGAAGTTATGAGTTACAATCAAAAAATGTGTACAGCAGAGGGAGCTGGGGAGCATTTTTAAGCAATAAAAACAGCAAATGTGTGAAAAACTCCAACCAAAGCTTTGGGATTCAAACCAATGCCTGTAACTAGTATAAAGGGGAGAGTTGTACTCGAAAAAGCAAGATAATTTACTGGGAAAGCATCCTTTGTGAAGTTATGAATTACAATAAAAAAAGTGTACAGCAGAGGGAGCTGGGGAGCATTTTTCAGCAATAAAAACAGCAAATGTGTGAAAAACTCCAACCAAAGCTTTGGGATTCAAACCACTGCCTGTAACTAGTATAAAGGGGAGAGTTTTACTAAAAAAAAGCAAGAGAATTTACTGGGAAAGCATCCTTTGTGAAGTTATGAGTTACAATAAAAAAAGTGTACAGCAGGCACTGGGAAGCATTTTTAAGCAATAAAAACAGCAAATGTGTGTTAAACTCCAACCAGTGCTTTGGGATTCAAACCACTGCCTGTAACTAGTAAAAAGGGGAGAGTTCCATTCTAAAAAGGAAGAGACTTTCCTGGGAAAGCATCCTTTGTGAAGTTATGAGTGAAAATAAAAAAAAGTGTACAGCAAAGGGAGCTGGGAAGCATTTTTAAGCAATAAAAACTGCAAATGTGTGTAAAACTCCAACCAAAGCTTTGGGATTCAAACCACTGCCTGTAACTCGTATAAAGGGGATAGTTTTACTTTAAAAAGCAAGAGAATTTACTGGGAAAGCATCCTTTGTGAAGTTATGAGTTACAATAAAAAAAGTGTACAGCAGGCACTGGGAAGCATTTTTAAGCAATAAAAACAGCAAATGTGTGTAAAATTCCAACCAAAGCTTTGGGATTCAAACCACTGCCTGTAACTAGTATAACGGGGAGAGTTATACTCTAAAAAGCAAGAAACTTTACTTGGAAAGCATCCTTTGTGAAGTTATGAGTGAAAATAAAAAAAAAGTGTACAGCAGGCACTGGGAAGCATTTTTAAGCAATAAAAACAGCAAATGTGTGTTAAACTCCAACCAAAGCTTTGGGATTCAAACCACGGCCTGTAACTAGTATAAAGGGCAGAGTTTTACTCTAAAAAGCAAGAGAATTTACTGTGAAAGCATCCTTTGTGAAGTTATGAGTCAAAATAAAAAAAGTGTACAGCAGGTGCTGGGAATCATTTTTAAGCAATAAAAACTGCAAATGTGTGTAAAACTCCAACCAAAGCTTTGGGATTCAAACCACTGCCTGTAACTCGTATAAAGGGGAGAGTTTTACTCTAAATAGCCAGAGATTTTACTGGGAAAGCATCCTTTGTGAAGTTATGAGTCAAAATAAAAAAAGTGTACAGCAAGGCGCTGGGAAGCGTTTTTAAGCAATAAAAAACTGCAAATGTGTGTAAAACTCCAACCAAAGCTTTTGGATTCAAAAAACTGCCTGTAACTAGTATAAAGGGCAGAGTTCTACTCTAAATAGCCAGAGATTTTACTGGGAAAGCATCCTTTGTGAAGTTATGAGTCAAAATAAAAAAAGTGTACAGCCAAGGCGCTGGGAAGCGCTTTTAAGCAATAAAAAACTGCAAATGTGTGTAAAACTCCAACCAAAGCTTTTGAATTCAAAACACTGCCTGTAACTAGTATAAAGGGCAGAGTTCTACTCTAAATAGCCAGAGATTTTACTGGGAAAGCATCCTTTTTGAAGTTATGAGTCAAAATAAAAAAAGTGTACAGCAGGCGCTGGGAAGCGTTTTTAAGCAATAAAAAACTGAAAATGTGTGTAAAACTCCAACCAAAGCTTTTGGATTCAAAAAACTGTCTGTAACTAGTATAAAAGTCAGAGTTCTACTCTAAATAGCCAGAGATTTTACTGGGAAAGCATCCTTTTTGAAGTTATGAGTCAAAATAGAAAACATGTACAGCAGGCGCTGGGAAGCGTTTTTAAGCAATAAAAAACTGCAAATGTGTGTAAAACTCCACCCAACGCTTTTGGATTCAAAAGACTGCCTGTAACTATAAAGAGCATAGTTCTACTCTAAATAGCCAGAGATTTTACTGGGAAAGCATCCTTTTTGAAGTTATAAGTCAAAATAAAAAAAGTGTACAGCCAAGGCGCTGGGAAGCCTTTTTAAGCAATAAAAAACTGCAAATGTGTGTAAAACTCCAACCAAAGCTTTTGGATTCAAAAGACTGCCTGTAACTATAAAGAGCATAGTTCTACTCTAAATAGCCAGAGATTTTACTGGGAAAGCATCCTTTTTGAAGTTATGAGTCAAAATAAAAAAAGTGTACAGCCAAGGCGCTGGGAAGCGTTTTTAAGCAATAAAAAACTGCAAATGTGTGTAAAACTCCAACCAAAGCTTTTGGATTAAAAAAACTGCCTGTAACTAGTATAAAGGTCAGAGTTCTACTCTAAATAGCCAGAGATTATACTGGGAAAGCATCCTTTTTGAAGTTATGAGTGAAAATAAAAATAGTGTACAGTAGAGGGAGCTGGGAAGCATTTTTAAGAAATAAAAACTGCAAATGTGTGTAAAACTCCAACCAAAGCTTTGGGATTTAAACCACTGCCTGTAACTAGTATAAAGGGGAGAGTTCTACTCTCAAAAGCAAGAGACTTTACTTGGAAAGCATGCTTTCTGAAGTTATGAGTGAAAATAAAAAAAAGTGTACAGCAGGCACTGGGAAGCATTTTTAAGCAATAAAAACAGCAAATGTGTGTTAAACTCCAACCAAAGCTTTGGGATTCAAACCACTGCCTGTAACTAGTATAAAGGGGAGAGTTTTACTCGAAAATGAAAGAGAATTTCCTTGGAAAGCATCCTCTGTGAAGTTATGAGTCAAAATAAAAAAAGTTTAAAGCAGGCGCTAGAAAGCCTTTTAAAGCAATAAAAACAGCTAATGTGTGTAAAACTCCAACCAAAGCTTTGGGATTCAAACCACTGCCTGTAACTCGTATAAAGGGGAGAGTTTTCCTCTAAAAAGCAAGAGAATTTACTGGGAAAGAATCCTTTGTGAAGTTATGAGTTACAATAAAAAAAAAGTGTACAGCAGAGGGAGCTATGAAGCATTTTTAAGCAATAAAAACTGCAAATGTGTGTGAAACTCCAACCAAAGCTTTGGGATTCAAACCACTGCCAGTAACTAGTATAAAGGGGATAGTTCTACTCGAAAAAGCAAGAGAATTTACTGGGAAAGCATCCTTTGTGAAGTTATTAGTTACAATAAAAAAAGTGTACAGCAGGTGCTGGGAATCATTTTTAAGCAATAAAAACTGCAAATGTGTGTAAAACTCCAACCTAAGCTTTGGGATTCAAACCACTGCCTTTAACTAGTATAAAGGGGAGAGTTTTACTCGAAAATGCAAGAGAATTTCCTTGGAAAGCATCCTTTGTGAAGTTATGAGTCAAAATAAAAAAAGTTTACAGCAGGCGCTGGGAAGCCTTTTTAAGCAATAAAAACTGCAAATGTGTGTAAAACTCCAACCAAAGCTTTGGGATTCAAACCACTGCCTGTAACTAGTATAAAGGGGAGAGTTCTACTCTCAAAAGCAAGAGACTTTACTTGGAAAGCATCCTTCGTGAAGTTATGAGTGAAAATAAAAAAAAAGTGTACAGCAGGCACTGGGAAGCATTTTTAAGCAATAAAAACAGCAAATGTGTGTTAAACTCCAACCAAAGCTTTGGGATTCAAACCACTGCCTGTAACTAGTATAAAGGGGAGAGTTTTACTCGAAAATGCAAGGGAATTTCCTTGGAAAGCATCCTCTGTGAAGTTATGAGTCAAAATAAAAAAAGTTTACAGCAGGCGCTGGAAAGCCTTTTAAAGCAATAAAAACAGCAAATGTGTGTAAAACTCCAACCAAAGCTTTGGGATTCAAACCACTGCCAGTAACTAGTATAAAGGGGAGAGTTCTACTAAAAAAAGTAAGAGAATTTACTGGGAAAGCATCCTTTGTGAAGTTATTAGTTACAATAAAAAAAGTGTACAGCAGGCACTGGGAAGAATTTTAAGCAATTAAAACAGCAAATGTGTGTAAAACTCCAACCAAAGCTTTGGGATTCAAACCACTGCCTGTAACTAGTAAAAAGGGGAGAGTTCCACTCTAAAAAGGAAGAGACTTTCCTGGGAAAGCATCCTTTGTGAAGTTACGAGTGAAAATAAATAAAAGTGTACAGCAGAGTGAGCTGGGAAGCATTTTTAAGCAATAAAAACTGCAAATGTGTGTAAAACTCCAACCAAAGCTTTGGGATTCAAACCACTGCCTGTAACTAGTATAAAGGGGAGATTTTTACTCGAAAAAGCAAGATAATTTACTGGGAAAGCATCCTTTGTGAAGATATATATTACAATAAAAAAAGTGTACAGCAGAGGGAGCTGGGGAGCATTTTTAATCAATAAAAACAGCAAATATGTGTAAAACTCCAACCAAAGCTTTGGGATTCAAACCACTGCCAGTAACTAGTATAAAGGGGATAGTTCTACTCGAAAAAGCAAGAGAATTTACTGGGAAAGCATCCTTTGTGAAGTTATGAGTCAAAATAAAAAAAGTGTACAGCCAAGGCGCTGGGAAGCGTTTTTAAGCAATAAAAAACTGCAAATGTGTGTAAAACTCCAACCAAAGCTTTTGGATTCAGAAAACTGCCTGCAACTAGTATAAAGGGCAGAGTTCTACTCTAAATAGCCAGAGATTCTACTGGGAAAGCATCCTTTGTGAAGTTATGAGTCAAAATAAAAAAAGTGTACAGCCAAGGCGCTGGGAAGCGTTTTTAAGCAATAAAAAACTGCAAATGTGTGTAAAACTCCAACCAAAGCTTTTGGATTCAAAAAACTGCCTGTAACTAGTATAAAGGGAAGAGTTCTACTCTAAATAGCCAGAGATTTTACTGGCAAAGCATCCTTTGTGAAGTTATGAGTCATAAATAAAAAAAGTGTACAGCCAAGGCGCTGGAAAGCGCTTTTAAGCAATAAAAAACTGCAAATGTGTGTAAAACTCCAACCAAAGCTTTTGGATTCAAAAAACTGCCTGTAACTAGTATAAAGGGAAGAGTTCTACTCTAAATAGCCAGAGATTTTACTGGTAAATCATCCTTTGTGAAGTTATGAGTCAAAATAAAAAAAGTGTACAGCCAAGGCGCTGGAAAGCGCTTTTAAGCAATAAAAAACTGCAAATGTGTGTAAAACTCCAACCAAAGCTTTTGGATTCAAAAAACTGCCTGTAACTAGTATAAAGGGCAGAGTTCTACTCTAAATAGCCAGAGATTTTACTGGGAAAGCATCCTTTGTGAAGTTATGAGTCAAAATAAAAAAAATGTACAGCCAAGGCGCTGGGAAGCCTTTTTAAGCAATAAAAAACTGCAAATGTGTGTAAAACTCCAACCAAAGCTTTTGGATTCAAAAGACTGCCTGTAACTATAAAGAGCATAGTTCTACTCTAAATAGCCAGAGATTTTACTGGGAAAGCATCCTTTTTGAAGTTATAAGTCAAAATAAAAAAAGTGTACAGCCAAGGCGCTGGGAAGCGTTTTTAAGCAAAAAAAAACTGCAAATGTGTGTAAAACTCCAACCAAAGCTTTTGGATTCAAAAAACTGCCTGTAACTAGTATAAAGGGAAGAGTTCTACTCTAAATAGCCAGAGATTTTACTGGCAAAGCATCCTTTTTGAAGTTATGAGTCAAAATAGAAAACGTGTACAGCAGGCGCTGGGAAGCGTTTTTAACCAATAAAAAACTGCAAATGTGTGTAAAACTCCTACCGAAGCTTTTGGATTAAAAAAACTGCCTGTAACTAGTATAAAGGGCAGAGTTCTTCTCTAAATAGCCAGAGATTTTACTGGGAAAGCATCCTTTTTGAAGTTATGAGTCAAAATAGAAAACGTGTACAGCCAAGGCGCTGGGAAGCGCTTTTAAGCAATAAAAAACTGCAAATGTGTGTAAAACTCCAACAAAAGCTTTTGGATTCAAAAACTGCCTGTAACTAGTATAAAGGGCAGAGTTCTACTCTAAATAGCCAGAGATTTTACTGGGAAAGCATCCTTTGTGAAGTTATGAGTCAAAATAAAAAAAGTGTACAGCCAAGGCGCTGGGAAGCGCTTTTAAGCAATAAAAAACTGCAAATGTGTGTAAAACTCCAACCAAAGCTTTTGGATTCAAAAAACTGCCTGTAACTAGTATAAAGGGCAGAGTTCTACTCTAAATAGCCAGAGATTTTACTGGGAAAGCATCCTTTGTGAAGTTATGAGTCAAAATAAAAAAAATGTACAGCCAAGGCGCTGGGAAGCCTTTTTAAGCAATAAAAAACTGCAAATGTGTGTAAAACTCCAACCAAAGCTTTTGGATTCAAAAGACTGCCTGTAACTAGTAAAAAGGGCAGAGTTCTACTCTAAATAGCCAGATATATTACTGGGAAAGCGTCCTTTTTTAAGTTATGAGTCAAAATAGAAAACGTGTACAGCAGGCGCTGGGAAGCGTTTTTAAGCAATAAAAAACTGCAAATGTGTGTAAAACTCCAACCAAAGCTTTTGGATTCAGAAAACTGCCTGTAACTAGTATAAAGGGCAGAGTTCTACTCTACATAGCCAGATATTTTACTGGGAAAGCATCCTTTTTGAAGTTATGAGTCAAAATAGAAAACGTGTACAGCAGGCGCTGGGAAGCGTTTTTAAGCAATAAAAAAATGCAAATGTGTGTAAAACTCCAACAAAAGCTTTTGGATTCAAAAAACTGCCTGTAACTAGTATAAAGGGCAGAGTTCTACTCTAAATAGCCAGAGATTTTACTGGGAAAGCATCCTTTTTGAAGTTATGAGTCAAAATAGAAAACATGTACAGCAGGCGCTGGGAAGCGTTTTTAAGCAATAAAAAACTGCAAATGTGTGTAAAACTCCAACCAAAGCTTTTGGATTCAAAAAACTGCCTGTAACTAGTATAAAGGGCAGAGTTCTTCTCTAAATAGCCAGAGATTTTACTGGGAAAGCATCCTTTTTGAAGTTATGAGTCAAAATAGAAAACGTGTACAGCAGGGGCTGGGAAGCGTTTTTAAGCAATAAAAAACTGCAAATATGTGTAAAACTCCAACCAAAGCTTTTGGATTAAAAAAACTGCCTGTAACTAGTATAAAGGGAAGAGTTCTACTCTAAATAGCCAGAGATTTTACAGGCAAAGCATCCTTTTTGAAGTTATGAGTCAAAATAGAAAACGTGTACAGCAGGCGCTGGGAAGCGTTTTTAAGTAATAAAAAACTGCAAATGTGTGTAAAACTCCAACCAAAGCTTTTGGATTCAGAAAACTGTCTGTAACTAGTAAAAAGGGCAGAGTTCTACTCTACATAGCCAGAGATTTTACTGGGAAAGCATCCTTTTTGAAGTTATGAGTCAAAATAGAAAACATGTACAGCAGGCGCTGGGAAGCGTTTTTAACCAATAAAAAACTGCTAATGTGTGTAAAACTCCAACCAAAGCTTTTGGATTCAAAAAACTGCCTGTAACTAGTATAAAGGGCAGAGTTCTACTCTACATAGCCAGAGATTTTACTGGGAAAGCATCCTTTTCGAAGTTATGAGTCAAAATAAAAAAGTGTACAGCCAAGGCTATGGGAAGCGTTTTTAAGCAATAAAAAACTGCAAATGTGTGTAAAACTACAATCAAAGCTTTTGGATTCAAAAAACTGCCTGTAACTAGTATAAAGGGCATAGTTCTACTCTAAATAGCCAGAGTTTTAACTGGGAAAGCATCCTTTTTGAAGTTATGAGTCAAAATAGAAAACGTGTACAGCAGGCGCTGGGAAGCGTTTTTAAGCAATAAAAAACTGCAAATGTGTGTAAAACTCCAACCAAAGCTTTTGGATTCAGAAAACTGCCTGCAACTAGTATAAAGGGCAGAGTTCTACTCTAAATAGCCAGAGATTCTACTGGGAAAGCATCCTTTGTGAAGTTATGAGTCAAAATAAAAAAAGTGTACAGCCAAGGCGCTGGGAAGCGTTTTTAAGCAATAAAAAACTGCAAATGTGTGTAAAACTCCAACCAAAGCTTTTGGATTAAAAAAACTGGATGTAACTAATATAAAGGGAAGAGTTCTACTCTAAATAGCCAGAGATTTTACTGGCAAAGCATCCTTTTTAAAGTTATGAGTCAAAATAGAAAACGTGTACAGCAGGCGCTGGGAAGCGTTTTTAAGTAATAAAAAACTGCAAATGTGTGTAAAACTCCAACCAAAGCTTTTGGATTCAGAAAACTGCCTGTAACTAGTATAAAGGGCAGAGTTCTACTCTACATAGCCAGAGATTTTACTGGGAAAGCATCCTTTTTGAAGTTATGAGTCAAAATAGAAAACGTGTACAGCAGGCGCTGGGAAGCGTTTTTAACCAATAAAAAACTGCAAATGTGTGTAAAACTCCTACCGAAGCTTTTGGATTCAAAAAACTGCCTGTAACTAGTATAAAGGGCAGAGTTCTTCTCTAAATAGCCAGAGATTTTACTGGGAAAGCATCCTTTTTGAAGTTATGAGTCAAAATAGAAAACGTGTACAGCAGGCGCTGGGAAGCGTTTTTAAGCAATAAAAAACTGCAAATGTGTGTAAAACTCCAACAAAAGCTTTTGGATTCAAAAAACTGCCTGTAACTAGTATAAAGGGCAGAGTTCTACTCTAAATAGCCAGAGATTTTACTGGGAAAGCATCCTTTGTGAAGTTATGAGTCAAAATAAAAAAAGTGTACAGCCAAGGCGCTGGGAAGCGCTTTTAAGCAATAAAAAACTGCAAATGTGTGTAAAACTCCAACCAAAGCTTTTGGATTCAAAAAACTGCCTGTAACTAGTATAAAGGGCAGAGTTCTACTCTAAATAGCCAGAGATTTTACTGGGAAAGCATCCTTTGTGAAGTTATGAGTCAAAATAAAAAAATGTACAGCCAAGGCGCTGGGAAGCCTTTTTAAGCAATAAAAAACTGCAAATGTGTGTAAAACTCCAACCAAAGCTTTTGGATTCAAAAGACTGCCTGTAACTATAAAGAGCATAGTTCTACTCTAAATAGCCAGAGATTTTACTGGGAAAGCATCCTTTTTGAAGTTATGAGTCAAAATAGAAAACGTGTACAGCAGGCGCTGGGAAGCGTTTTTAAGCAATAAAAAACTGCAAATGTGTGTAAAACTCCAACCAAAGCTTTTGGATTCAAAAAACTGCCTGTCACTAGTATAAAGGGCAGAGTTCTTCTCTAAATAGCCAGAGATTTTACTGGGAAAGCATCCTTTTTGAAGTTATGAGTCAAAATAGAAAACGTGTACAGCAGGCGCTGGGAAGCGTTTTTAAGCAATAAAAAACTGCAAATGTGTGTAAAACTCCAACCAAAGCTTTTGGATTCAAAAACTGCCTGTAACTAGTATAAAGGGCAGAGTTCTACTCTACATAGCCAGAGATTTTACTGGGAAAGCATCCTTTTTGAAGTTATGAGTCAAAATAGAAAACAGTGTACAGCAGGCGCTGGGAAGCGTTTTTAAGCAATAAAAAACTGCAAATGTGTGTAAAACTCCAACCAAAGCTTTTGGATTCAAAAAACTGCCTGTAACTAGTATAAAGGGCAGAGTTCTACTCTAAATAGCCAGAGATTTTACTGGGAAAGCATCCTTTTTGAAGTTATGAGTCAAAATAGAAAACATAGTACAGCCAGGCGCTGGGAAGCGCTTTTTAAGCAATAAAAAACTGCAAATGTGTGTAAAACTACAACCAAAGCTTTTGGATTCAAAAAACTGCCTGTAACTAGTATAAAGGGCACAGTTCTACTCTAAATAGCCAGAGATTTTACTGGGAAAGCATCCTTTTAGAAGTTATGAGTCAAAATAGAAAACGTGTACAGCAGGCGCTGGGAAGCGTTTTTAAGCAATAAAAAACTGCAAATGTGTGTAAAACTCCAACCAAAGCTTTTGGATTCAAAAAACTGTCTGTAACTAGTATAAAGGTCAGAGTTCTACTCTAAATAGCCAGAGATTTTACTGGGAAAGCATCCTTTTTGAAGTTATGAGTCAAAATAGAAAACATGTACAGCAGGCGCTGGGAAGCGTTTTTAAGCAATAAAAAACTGCAAATGTGTGTAAAACTCCAACCAAAGCTTTTGGATTCAAAAAACTGCCTGTAACTAGTATAAAGGGCAGAGTTCTACTCTAAATAGCCAGAGATTTTACTGGGAAAGCATCCTTTTTGAAGTTATGAGTCAAAATAGAAAAACGTGTACAGCAGGCGCTGGGAAGCGTTTTTAAGCAATAAAAAACTGCAAATGTGTGTAAAACTCCAACCAAAGCTTTTGGATTCAAAAAACTGCCTGTAACTAGTATAAAGGGCAGAGTTCTACTCTAAATAGCCAGAGATTTTACTGGGAAAGCATCCTTTTTGAAGTTATGAGTCAAAATAGAAAACGTGTACAGCAGGCGCTGGGAAGCGTTTTTAAGCAATAAAAAACTGCAAATGTGTGTAAAACTCCAACCAAAGCTTTTGGATTCAAAAAAACTGCCTGTAACTAGTATAAAGGGCAGAGTTCTACTCTAAATAGCCAGAGATTTTACTGGGAAAGCATCCTTTTTGAAGTTATGAGTCAAAATAGAAAACGTGTACAGCAGGCGCTGGGAAGCGTTTTTAAGCAATAAAAAACTGCAAATGTGTGTAAAACTCCAACCAAAGCTTTTGGATTCAAAAAACTGCCTGTAACTAGTATAAAGGGCAGAGTTCTACTCTAAATAGCCAGAGATTTTACTGGGAAAGCATCCTTTTTGAAGTTATGAGTCAAAATAGAAAAAGTGTACAGCAGGCGCTGGGAAGCGTTTTTAAGCAATAAAAAACTGCAAATGTGTGTAAAACTCCAACCAAAGCTTTTGGATTCAAAAAACTGCCTGTAACTAGTATAAAGGGCAGAGTTCTACTCTAAATAGCCAGAGATTTTACTGGGAAAGCATCCTTTTTGAAGTTATGAGTCAAAATAGAAAACGTGTACAGCAGGCGCTGGGAAGCGTTTTTAAGCAATAAAAAACTGCAAATGTGTGTAAAACTCCAACCAAAGCTTTTGGATTCAAAAAACTGCCTGTAACTAGTATAAAGGGCAGAGTTCTACTCTAAATAGCCAGAGATTTTACTGGGAAAGCATCCTTTTTGAAGTTATGAGTCAAAATAGAAAACGTGTACAGCAGGCGCTGGGAAGCGTTTTTAAGCAATAAAAAACTGCAAATGTGTGTAAAACTCCAACCAAAGCTTTTGGATTCAAAAAACTGCCTGTAACTAGTATAAAGGGCAGAGTTCTACTCTAAATAGCCAGAGATTTTACTGGGAAAGCATCCTTTTTGAAGTTATGAGTCAAAATAAAAAAAAGTGTACAGCCAAGGCGCTGGGAAGCGTTTTTAAGCAATAAAAAACTGCAAATGTGTGTAAAACTCCAACCAAAGCTTTTGGATTCAAAAAACTGCCTGTAACTAGTATAAAGGGCAGAGTTCTACTCTAAATAGCCAGAGATTTTACTGGGAAAGCATCCTTTTTGAAGTTATGAGTCAAAATAGAAAACGTGTACAGCAGGCGCTGGGAAGCGTTTTTAAGCAATAAAAAACTGCAAATGTGTGTAAAACTCCAACCAAAGCTTTTGGATTAAAAAAAACTGCCTGTAACTAGTATAAAGGGCAGAGTTCTACTCTAAATAGCCAGAGATTTTACTGGGAAAGCATCCTTTTTGAAGTTATGAGTCAAAATAGAAAACGTGTACAGCAGGCGCTGGGAAGCGTTTTTAAGCAATAAAAAACTGCAAATGTGTGTAAAACTCCAACCAAAGCTTTTGGATTCAAAAAACTGCCTGTAACTAGTATAAAGGGCAGAGTTCTACTCTAAATAGCCAGAGATTTTACTGGGAAAGCATCCTTTTTGAAGTTATGAGTCAAAATAGAAAAACGTGTACAGCAGGCGCTGGGAAGCGTTTTTAAGCAATAAAAAACTGCAAATGTGTGTAAAACTCCAACCAAAGCTTTTGGATTCAAAAAACTGCCTGTAACTAGTATAAAGGGCAGAGTTCTACTCTAAATAGCCAGAGATTTTACTGGGAAAGCATCCTTTTGTGAAGTTATGAGTCAAAATAGAAAAACGTGTACAGCCAGGCGCTGGGAAGCGTTTTTAAGCAATAAAAAACTGCAAATGTGTGTAAAACTCCAACCAAAGCTTTTGGATTCAAAAAAACTGCCTGTAACTAGTATAAAGGGCAGAGTTCTACTCTAAATAGCCAGAGATTTTACTGGGAAAGCATCCTTTTTGAAGTTATGAGTCAAAATAGAAAACGTGTACAGCAGGCGCTGGGAAGCGTTTTTAAGCAATAAAAAACTGCAAATGTGTGTAAAACTCCAACCAAAGCTTTTGGATTCAAAAAACTGCCTGTAACTAGTATAAAGGGCAGAGTTCTACTCTAAATAGCCAGAGATTTTACTGGGAAAGCATCCTTTTTGAAGTTATGAGTCAAAATAGAAAACGTGTACAGCAGGCGCTGGGAAGCGTTTTTAAGCAATAAAAAACTGCAAATGTGTGTAAAACTCCAACCAAAGCTTTTGGATTCAAAAGACTGCCTGTAACTATAAAGGGCATAGTTCTACTCTAAATAGCCAGAGATTTTACTGGGAAAGCATCCTTTGTGAAGTTATGAGTCAAAATAGAAAACGTGTACAGCAGGCGCTGGGAAGCGTTTTTAAGCAATAAAAAACTGCAAATGTGTGTAAAACTCCAACCAAAGCTTTTGGATTAAAAAAACTGCCTGTAACTAGTATAAAGGGCAGAGTTCTACTCTAAATAGCCAGAGATTTTACTGGGAAAGCATCCTTTGTGAAGTTATGAGTCAAAATAGAAAAAGTGTACAGCAGGCGCTGGGAAGCGTTTTTAAGCAATAAAAAACTGCAAATGTGTGTAAAACTCCAACCAAAGCTTTTGGATTCAAAAAACTGCCTGTAACTAGTATAAAGGGCAGAGTTCTACTCTAAATAGCCAGAGATTTTACTGGGAAAGCATCCTTTTTGAAGTTATGAGTCAAAATAGAAAACGTGTACAGCAGGCGCTGGGAAGCGTTTTTAAGCAATAAAAAACTGCAAATGTGTGTAAAACTCCAACCAAAGCTTTTGGATTCAAAAAACTGCCTGTAACTAGTATAAAGGGCAGAGTTCTACTCTAAATAGCCAGAGATTTTACTGGGAAAGCATCCTTTTTGAAGTTATGAGTCAAAATAGAAAACGTGTACAGCAGGCGCTGGGAAGCGTTTTTAAGCAATAAAAAACTGCAAATGTGTGTAAAACTCCAACCAAAGCTTTTGGATTCAAAAAACTGCCTGTAACTAGTATAAAGGGCAGAGTTCTACTCTAAATAGCCAGAGATTTTACTGGGAAAGCATCCTTTGTGAAGTTATGAGTCAAAATAGAAAACGTGTACAGCAGGCGCTGGGAAGCGTTTTTAAGCAATAAAAAACTGCAAATGTGTGTAAAACTCCAACCAAAGCTTTTGGATTCAAAAAACTGCCTGTAACTAGTATAAAGGGCAGAGTTCTACTCTAAATAGCCAGAGATTTTACTGGGAAAGCATCCTTTTTGAAGTTATGAGTCAAAATAGAAAAAAGTGTACAGCAAGGCGCTGGGAAGCGTTTTTAAGCAATAAAAAACTGCAAATGTGTGTAAAACTCCAACCAAAGCTTTTGGATTCAAAAAACTGCCTGTAACTAGTATAAAGGGCAGAGTTCTACTCTAAATAGCCAGAGATTTTACTGGGAAAGCATCCTTTTTGAAGTTATGAGTCAAAATAGAAAACGTGTACAGCAGGCGCTGGGAAGCGTTTTTAAGCAATAAAAAACTGCAAATGTGTGTAAAACTCCAACCAAAGCTTTTGGATTCAAAAAACTGCCTGTAACTAGTATAAAGGGCAGAGTTCTACTCTAAATAGCCAGAGATTTTACTGGGAAAGCATCCTTTTTGAAGTTATGAGTCAAAATAGAAAACGTGTACAGCAGGCGCTGGGAAGCGTTTTTAAGCAATAAAAAACTGCAAATGTGTGTAAAACTCCAACCAAAGCTTTTGGATTCAAAAAACTGCCTGTAACTAGTATAAAGGGCAGAGTTCTACTCTAAATAGCCAGAGATTTTACTGGGAAAGCATCCTTTTTGAAGTTATGAGTCAAAATAGAAAAACGTGTACAGCAGGCGCTGGGAAGCGTTTTTAAGCAATAAAAAACTGCAAATGTGTGTAAAACTCCAACCAAAGCTTTTGGATTCAAAAAACTGCCTGTAACTAGTATAAAGGGCAGAGTTCTACTCTAAATAGCCAGAGATTTTACTGGGAAAGCATCCTTTTTGAAGTTATGAGTCAAAATAGAAAACGTGTACAGCAAGGCGCTGGGAAGCGTTTTTAAGCAATAAAAAACTGCAAATGTGTGTAAAACTCCAACCAAAGCTTTTGGATTCAAAAAACTGCCTGTAACTAGTATAAAGGGCAGAGTTCTACTCTAAATAGCCAGAGATTTTACTGGGAAAGCATCCTTTTTGAAGTTATGAGTCAAAATAGAAAACGTGTACAGCAGGCGCTGGGAAGCGTTTTTAAGCAATAAAAAACTGCAAATGTGTGTAAAACTCCAACCAAAGCTTTTGGATTCAAAAAACTGCCTGTAACTAGTATAAAGGGCAGAGTTCTACTCTAAATAGCCAGAGATTTTACTGGGAAAGCATCCTTTTTGAAGTTATGAGTCAAAATAGAAAAACGTGTACAGCAGGCGCTGGGAAGCGTTTTTAAGCAATAAAAAACTGCAAATGTGTGTAAAACTCCAACCAAAGCTTTTGGATTCAAAAAACTGCCTGTAACTAGTATAAAGGGCAGAGTTCTACTCTAAATAGCCAGAGATTTTACTGGGAAAGCATCCTTTTTGAAGTTATGAGTCAAAATAGAAAAAGTGTACAGCCAGGCGCTGGGAAGCGTTTTTAAGCAATAAAAAACTGCAAATGTGTGTAAAACTCCAACCAAAGCTTTTGGATTCAAAAAACTGCCTGTAACTAGTATAAAGGGCAGAGTTCTACTCTAAATAGCCAGAGATTTTACTGGGAAAGCATCCTTTTTGAAGTTATGAGTCAAAATAGAAAACGTGTACAGCAGGCGCTGGGAAGCGTTTTTAAGCAATAAAAAACTGCAAATGTGTGTAAAACTCCAACCAAAGCTTTTGGATTCAAAAAACTGCCTGTAACTAGTATAAAGGGCAGAGTTCTACTCTAAATAGCCAGAGATTTTACTGGGAAAGCATCCTTTTTGAAGTTATGAGTCAAAATAGAAAACGTGTACAGCAGGCGCTGGGAAGCGTTTTTAAGCAATAAAAAACTGCAAATGTGTGTAAAACTCCAACCAAAGCTTTTGGATTCAAAAAACTGCCTGTAACTAGTATAAAGGGCAGAGTTCTACTCTAAATAGCCAGAGATTTTACTGGGAAAGCATCCTTTGTGAAGTTATGAGTCAAAATAGAAAACGTGTACAGCAGGCGCTGGGAAGCGTTTTTAAGCAATAAAAAACTGCAAATGTGTGTAAAACTCCAACCAAAGCTTTTGGATTCAAAAAACTGCCTGTAACTAGTATAAAGGGCAGAGTTCTACTCTAAATAGCCAGAGATTTTACTGGGAAAGCATCCTTTTTGAAGTTATGAGTCAAAATAGAAAACGTGTACAGCAGGCGCTGGGAAGCGTTTTTAAGCAATAAAAAACTGCAAATGTGTGTAAAACTCCAACCAAAGCTTTTGGATTCAAAAAACTGCCTGTAACTAGTATAAAGGGCAGAGTTCTACTCTAAATAGCCAGAGATTTTACTGGGAAAGCATCCTTTTTGAAGTTATGAGTCAAAATAGAAAACGTGTACAGCAGGCGCTGGGAAGCGTTTTTAAGCAATAAAAAACTGCAAATGTGTGTAAAACTCCAACCAAAGCTTTTGGATTCAAAAAACTGCCTGTAACTAGTATAAAGGGCAGAGTTCTACTCTAAATAGCCAGAGATTTTACTGGGAAAGCATCCTTTTTGAAGTTATGAGTCAAAATAGAAAACGTGTACAGCAGGCGCTGGGAAGCGTTTTTAAGCAATAAAAAACTGCAAATGTGTGTAAAACTCCAACCAAAGCTTTTGGATTCAAAAAACTGCCTGTAACTAGTATAAAGGGCAGAGTTCTACTCTAAATAGCCAGAGATTTTACTGGGAAAGCATCCTTTTTGAAGTTATGAGTCAAAATAGAAAACGTGTACAGCAGGCGCTGGGAAGCGTTTTTAAGCAATAAAAAACTGCAAATGTGTGTAAAACTCCAACCAAAGCTTTTGGATTCAAAAAACTGCCTGTAACTAGTATAAAGGGCAGAGTTCTACTCTAAATAGCCAGAGATTTTACTGGGAAAGCATCCTTTTTGAAGTTATGAGTCAAAATAGAAAACGTGTACAGCAGGCGCTGGGAAGCGTTTTTAAGCAATAAAAAACTGCAAATGTGTGTAAAACTCCAACCAAAGCTTTTGGATTCAAAAAACTGCCTGTAACTAGTATAAAGGGCAGAGTTCTACTCTAAATAGCCAGAGATTTTACTGGGAAAGCATCCTTTTTGAAGTTATGAGTCAAAATAGAAAACGTGTACAGCAGGCGCTGGGAAGCGTTTTTAAGCAATAAAAAACTGCAAATGTGTGTAAAACTCCAACCAAAGCTTTTGGATTCAAAAAACTGCCTGTAACTAGTATAAAGGGCAGAGTTCTACTCTAAATAGCCAGAGATTTTACTGGGAAAGCATCCTTTTTGAAGTTATGAGTCAAAATAGAAAACGTGTACAGCAGGCGCTGGGAAGCGTTTTTAAGCAATAAAAAACTGCAAATGTGTGTAAAACTCCAACCAAAGCTTTTGGATTCAAAAAACTGCCTGTAACTAGTATAAAGGGCAGAGTTCTACTCTAAATAGCCAGAGATTTTACTGGGAAAGCATCCTTTGTGAAGTTATGAGTCAAAATAGAAAACGTGTACAGCAGGCGCTGGGAAGCGTTTTTAAGCAATAAAAAACTGCAAAAGTGTGTAAACTCCAACCAAAGCTTTTGGATTCAAAAAACTGCCTGTAACTAGTATAAAGGGCAGAGTTCTTCTCTAAATAGCCAGAGATTTTACTGGGAAAGCATCCTTTTTGAAGTATGAGTCAAATAGAAAACGTGTACCGCAGGCGCTGGGAAGCGTTTTTAAGCAATAAAAACTGCAAATGTGTGTAAAACTCCAACCAAAGCTTTTGGATTCAAAAACTGCCTGTAACTAGTATAAAGGGCAGAGTTCTACTCTAAATAGCCAGAGATATTACTGGGAAAGCATCCTTTGTGAAGTTATGAGTCAAAATAGAAAACGTGTTACAGCCAAGGCGCTGGAAGCGCTTTTTAAGCAATAAAAAACTGCAAATGTGTGTAAAACTCCAACCAAAGCTTTTGGATTCAAAAAACTGCCTGTAACTAGTATAAAGGCAGAGTTCTACTCTAAATAGCCAGAGATTTTACTGGGAAAGCATCCTTTTTGAAGTTATGAGTCAAAATAGAAAACGTGTACAGCAGGCGCTGGGAAGCGTTTTTTAAGCAATAAAAAACTGCAAATGTGTGTAAAACTCCAACCAAAGCTTTTGGATTCAAAAAACTGCCTGTAACTAGTATAAAGGGCAGAGTTCTTCTCTAAATAGCCAGAGATTTTACTGGGAAAGCATCCTTTTTGAAGTTATGAGTCAAAATAGAAAACGTGTACAGCAGGCGCTGGGAAGCGTTTTAAGCAATAAAAAACTGCAAATGTGTGTAAAACTCCAACCAAAGCTTTTGGATTCAAAAAACTGCCTGTAACTAGTATAAAGGGCAGAGTTCTACTCTAAATAGCCAGAGATTTTACTGGGAAAGCATCCTTTGTGAAGTTATGAGTCAAATAAAAAAAGTGTACAGCCAAGGCGCTGGGAAGCGCTTTTAAGCAATAAAAAACTGCAAATGTGTGTAAAACTCCAACCAAAGCTTTTGGATTCAAAAAACTGCCTGTAACTAGTATAAAGGGCAGAGTTCTACTCTAAATAGCCAGAGATTTTACTGGGAAAGCATCCTTTGTGAAGTTATGAGTCAAAATAAAAAAAGTGTACAGCCAAGGCGCTGGGAAGCGCTTTTTAAGCAATAAAAAACTGCAAATGTGTGTAAAACTCCAACCAAAGCTTTTGGATTCAAAGAACCTGCCTGTAACTAGTATAAAGGGCATAGTTCTACTCTAAAATAGCCAGAGATTTTTACTGGGAAAGCATCCTTTTTGAAGTTATGAGTCAAAATAGAAAACGTGTACAGCAGGCGCTGGGAAGCGTTTTTAAGCAATAAAAAACTGCAAATGTGTGTAAAACTCCAACCAAAGCTTTTGGATTCAAAAAACTGCCTGTAACTAGTATAAAGGGCAGAGTTCTACTCTAAATAGCCAGAGATTTTACTGGGAAAGCATCCTTTTTGAAGTTATGAGTCAAAATAGAAAACGTGTACAGCAGGCGCTGGGAAGCGTTTTTAAGCAATAAAAAACTGCAAATGTGTGTAAAACTCCAACCAAAGCTTTTGGATTCAAAAAACTGCCTGTAACTAGTATAAAGGGCAGAGTTCTACTCTAAATAGCCAGAGATTTTACTGGGAAAGCATCCTTTTTGAAGTTATGAGTCAAAATAGAAAACGTGTACAGCAGGCGCTGGGAAGCGTTTTTAAGCAATAAAAAACTGCAAATGTGTGTAAAACTCCAACCAAAGCTTTTGGATTCAAAAAACTGCCTGTAACTAGTATAAAGGGCAGAGTTCTACTCTAAATAGCCAGAGATTTTACTGGGAAAGCATCCTTTTTGAAGTTATGAGTCAAAATAGAAAACGTGTACAGCAGGCGCTGGGAAGCGTTTTTAAGCAATAAAAAACTGCAAATGTGTGTAAAACTCCAACCAAAGCTTTTGGATTCAAAAAACTGCCTGTAACTAGTATAAAGGGCAGAGTTCTACTCTAAATAGCCAGAGATTTTACTGGGAAAGCATCCTTTTTGAAGTTATGAGTCAAAATAGAAAACGTGTACAGCAGGCGCTGGGAAGCGTTTTTAAGCAATAAAAAACTGCAAATGTGTGTAAAACTCCAACCAAAGCTTTTGGATTCAAAAAACTGCCTGTAACTAGTATAAAGGGCAGAGTTCTACTCTAAATAGCCAGAGATTTTACTGGGAAAGCATCCTTTTTGAAGTTATGAGTCAAAATAGAAAACGTGTACAGCAAGGCGCTGGGAAGCGCTTTTAAGCAATAAAAACTGCAAATGTGTGTAAAACCTACCACAAAGCTTTTGGATTCAAAAAACTGCTGTAACGAGTATAAAGGGCAGAGTTCCTACTCTAAATAGCCAGAGATTTACTGGGAAAGCATCCCTTTGTGAAGTTATGAGTTCAAAATAAAAAACGCTGTACAGCAGGCGCTGGGAAGCGTTTTTAAGCAATAAAAACTGCAAATGTGTGTAAAACTCCAACAAAGCTTTTGGATTCAAAAAAGTTGTAACTAGTAACTAAAGGGCTAGTTCTACTCTAAATAGCCAGAGATTTTACTGGGAAAGCATCCTTTTTTGAAGTTATGAGTCAAAATAAAAAAGTGTACAGCCAGGCGCTGTGAAGCGTTTTTAAGCAATAAAAACTGCAAATGTAGTGTAAAACTCCAACCCCAAGCTTTTGGATTCAAAAAACTGCCTGTAACTAGTATAAAGGGAAGAGTTCTACTCTAAATAGCCAGATATATTACTGGGAAAGCATCCTTTTTGAAGTTATGAGTCAAAATAGAAAACGTGTACAGCAGGCGCTGGGAAGCGTTTTTAAGCAATAAAAAACTGCAAATGTGTGTAAAACTCCAACCAAAGCTTTTGGATTAAAAAAACTGCCTGTAACTAGTATAAAGGGCAGAGTTCTACTCTAAATAGCCAGAGATTTTACTGGGAAAGCATCCTTTTTGAAGTTATGAGTCAAAATAGAAAACGTGTACAGCAGGCGCTGGGAAGCGTTTTTAAGCAATAAAAAACTGCAAATGTGTGTAAAACTCCAACCAAAGCTTTTGGATTCAAAAAACTGCCTGTAACTAGTATAAAGGGCAGAGTTCTACTCTAAATAGCCAGAGATTTTACTGGGAAAGCATCCTTTGTGAAGTTATGAGTCAAAATAGAAAACGTGTACAGCCAGGCGCTGGGAAGCGTTTTTAAGCAATAAAAAACTGCAAATGTGTGTAAAACTCCAACCAAAGCTTTTGGATTCAAAAAACTGCCTGTAACTAGTATAAAGGGCAGAGTTCTACTCTAAATAGCCAGAGATTTTACTGGGAAAGCATCCTTTGTGAAGTTATGAGTCAAAATAAAAAAAAGTGTACAGCAAGGCGCTGGGAAGCGTTTTTAAGCAATAAAAAACTGCAAATGTGTGTAAAACTCCAACCAAAGCTTTTGGATTCAAAAAACTGCCTGTAACTAGTATAAAGGGCAGAGTTCTACTCTAAATAGCCAGAGATTTTACTGGGAAAGCATCCTTTTTGAAGTTATGAGTCAAAATAGAAAAAGTGTACAGCAAGGCGCTGGGAAGCGTTTTTAAGCAATAAAAAACTGCAAATGTGTGTAAAACTCCAACCAAAGCTTTTGGATTCAAAAAACTGCCTGTAACTAGTATAAAGGGCAGAGTTCTACTCTAAATAGCCAGAGATTTTACTGGGAAAGCATCCTTTTGTGAAGTTATGAGTCAAAATAGAAAACGTGTACAGCAGGCGCTGGGAAGCGTTTTTAAGCAATAAAAAACTGCAAATGTGTGTAAAACTCCAACCAAAGCTTTTGGATTCAAAAAACTGCCTGTAACTAGTATAAAGGGCAGAGTTCTACTCTAAATAGCCAGAGATTTTACTGGGAAAGCATCCTTTTTGAAGTTATGAGTCAAAATAGAAAAAGTGTACAGCAAGGCGCTGGGAAGCGTTTTTAAGCAATAAAAAACTGCAAATGTGTGTAAAACTCCAACCAAAGCTTTTGGATTCAAAAAACTGCCTGTAACTAGTATAAAGGGCAGAGTTCTACTCTAAATAGCCAGAGATTTTACTGGGAAAGCATCCTTTTTGAAGTTATGAGTCAAAATAGAAAACGTGTACAGCAGGCGCTGGGAAGCGTTTTTAAGCAATAAAAAACTGCAAATGTGTGTAAAACTCCAACCAAAGCTTTTGGATTCAAAAAACTGCCTGTAACTAGTATAAAGGGCAGAGTTCTACTCTAAATAGCCAGAGATTTTACTGGGAAAGCATCCTTTTTGAAGTTATGAGTCAAAATAGAAAACGTGTACAGCAGGCGCTGGGAAGCGTTTTTAAGCAATAAAAAACTGCAAATGTGTGTAAAACTCCAACCAAAGCTTTTGGATTCAAAAAACTGCCTGTAACTAGTATAAAGGGCAGAGTTCTACTCTAAATAGCCAGAGATTTTACTGGGAAAGCATCCTTTGTGAAGTTATGAGTCAAAATAGAAAACGTGTACAGCAAGGCGCTGGGAAGCGTTTTTAAGCAATAAAAAACTGCAAATGTGTGTAAAACTCCAACCAAAGCTTTTGGATTCAAAAAACTGCCTGTAACTAGTATAAAGGGCAGAGTTCTACTCTAAATAGCCAGAGATTTTACTGGGAAAGCATCCTTTGTGAAGTTATGAGTCAAAATAGAAAAAGTGTACAGCAAGGCGCTGGGAAGCGTTTTTAAGCAATAAAAAACTGCAAATGTGTGTAAAACTCCAACCAAAGCTTTTGGATTCAAAAAACTGCCTGTAACTAGTATAAAGGGCAGAGTTCTACTCTAAATAGCCAGAGATTTTACTGGGAAAGCATCCTTTTTGAAGTTATGAGTCAAAATAGAAAACGTGTACAGCAAGGCGCTGGGAAGCGTTTTTAAGCAATAAAAAACTGCAAATGTGTGTAAAACTCCAACCAAAGCTTTTGGATTCAAAAAACTGCCTGTAACTAGTATAAAGGGCAGAGTTCTACTCTAAATAGCCAGAGATTTACTGGGAAAGCATCCTTTTTGAAGTTATGAGTCAAAATAGAAAACGTGTACAGCAGGCGCTGGGAAGCGTTTTTAAGCAATAAAAAACTGCAAATGTGTGTAAAACTCCAACCAAAGCTTTTGGATTCAAAAAACTGCCTGTAACTAGTATAAAGGGCAGAGTTCTACTCTAAATAGCCAGAGATTTTACTGGGAAAGCATCCTTTGTGAAGTTATGAGTCAAAATAGAAAACGTGTACAGCAAGGCGCTGGGAAGCGTTTTTAAGCAATAAAAACTGCAAATGTGTGTAAAACTCCAACCAAAGCTTTTGGATTAAAAAAAACTGCCTGTAACTAGTATAAAGGGCAGAGTTCTACTCTAAATAGCCAGAGATTTTACTGGGAAAGCATCCTTTTTGAAGTTATGAGTCAAAATAGAAAACGTGTACAGCAGGCGCTGGGAAGCGTTTTTAAGCAATAAAAAACTGCAAATGTGTGTAAAACTCCAACCAAAGCTTTTGGATTCAAAAAACTGCCTGTAACTAGTATAAAGGGCAGAGTTCTACTCTAAATAGCCAGAGATTTTACTGGGAAAGCATCCTTTTTGAAGTTATGAGTCAAAATAGAAAACGTGTACAGCAGGCGCTGGGAAGCGTTTTTAAGCAATAAAAAACTGCAAATGTGTGTAAAACTCCAACCAAAGCTTTTGGATTCAAAAAACTGCCTGTAACTAGTATAAAGGGCAGAGTTCTACTCTAAATAGCCAGAGATTTTACTGGGAAAGCATCCTTTGTGAAGTTATGAGTCAAAATAAAAAAAGTGTACAGCCAAGGCGCTGGGAAGCGCTTTTAAGCAATAAAAAACTGCAAATGTGTGTAAAACTCCAACCAAAGCTTTTGGATTCAAAAAACTGCTGTAACTAGTATAAAGGGCAGAGTTCTACTCTAAATAGCCAGAGATTTTACTGGGAAAGCATCCTTTTTGAAGTTATGAGTCAAAATAGAAAACGTGTACAGCAGGCGCTGGGAAGCGTTTTTAAGCAATAAAAAACTGCAAATGTGTGTAAAACTCCAACCAAAGCTTTTGGATTCAAAAAACTGCCTGTAACTAGTATAAAGGGCAGAGTTCTACTCTAAATAGCCAGAGATTTTACTGGGAAAGCATCCTTTTTGAAGTTATGAGTCAAAATAGAAAACGTGTACAGCAGGCGCTGGGAAGCGTTTTTAAGCAATAAAAAACTGCAAATGTGTGTAAAACTCCAACCAAAGCTTTTGGATTCAAAAAACTGCCTGTAACTAGTATAAAGGGCAGAGTTCTACTCTAAATAGCCAGAGATTTTACTGGGAAAGCATCCTTTTTGAAGTTATGAGTCAAAATAGAAAACGTGTACAGCAGGCGCTGGGAAGCGTTTTTAAGCAATAAAAAACTGCAAATGTGTGTAAAACTCCAACCAAAGCTTTTGGATTCAAAAAACTGCCTGTAACTAGTATAAAGGGCAGAGTTCTACTCTAAATAGCCAGAGATTTTACTGGGAAAGCATCCTTTGTGAAGTTATGAGTCAAAATAGAAAACGTGTACAGCAGGCGCTGGGAAGCGTTTTTAAGCAATAAAAAACTGCAAATGTGTGTAAAACTCCAACCAAAGCTTTTGGATTCAAAAAACTGCCTGTAACTAGTATAAAGGGCAGAGTTCTACTCTAAATAGCCAGAGATTTTACTGGGAAAGCATCCTTTTTGAAGTTATGAGTCAAAATAGAAAACGTGTACAGCAGGCGCTGGGAAGCGTTTTTAAGCAATAAAAAACTGCAAATGTGTGTAAAACTCCAACCAAAGCTTTTGGATTCAAAAAACTGCCTGTAACTAGTATAAAGGGCAGAGTTCTACTCTAAATAGCCAGAGATTTTACTGGGAAAGCATCCTTTTTGAAGTTATGAGTCAAAATAGAAAACGTGTACAGCAGGCGCTGGGAAGCGTTTTTAAGCAATAAAAAACTGCAAATGTGTGTAAAACTCCAACCAAAGCTTTTGGATTCAAAAAACTGCCTGTAACTAGTATAAAGGGCAGAGTTCTACTCTAAATAGCCAGAGATTTTACTGGGAAAGCATCCTTTTTGAAGTTATGAGTCAAAATAGAAAACGTGTACAGCAGGCGCTGGGAAGCGTTTTTAAGCAATAAAAAACTGCAAATGTGTGTAAAACTCCAACCAAAGCTTTTGGATTCAAAAAACTGCCTGTAACTAGTATAAAGGGCAGAGTTCTACTCTAAATAGCCAGAGATTTTACTGGGAAAGCATCCTTTTTGAAGTTATGAGTCAAAATAGAAAAAAGTGTACAGCAGGCGCTGGGAAGCGTTTTTAAGCAATAAAAAACTGCAAATGTGTGTAAAACTCCAACCAAAGCTTTTGGATTCAAAAAACTGCCTGTAACTAGTATAAAGGGCAGAGTTCTACTCTAAATAGCCAGAGATTTTACTGGGAAAGCATCCTTTTTGAAGTTATGAGTCAAAATAGAAAACGTGTACAGCAGGCGCTGGGAAGCGTTTTTAAGCAATAAAAAACTGCAAATGTGTGTAAAACTCCAACCAAAGCTTTTGGATTCAAAAAACTGCCTGTAACTAGTATAAAGGGCAGAGTTCTACTCTAAATAGCCAGAGATTTTACTGGGAAAGCATCCTTTGTGAAGTTATGAGTCAAAATAAAAAAAAGTGTACAGCCAAGGCGCTGGGAAGCGTTTTTAAGCAATAAAAAACTGCAAATGTGTGTAAAACTCCAACCAAAGCTTTTGGATTCAAAAAACTGCCTGTAACTAGTATAAAGGGCAGAGTTCTACTCTAAATAGCCAGAGATTTTACTGGGAAAGCATCCTTTTGAAAGTTATGAGTCAAAATAGAAAACGTGTACAGCAGGCGCTGGGAAGCGTTTTTAAGCAATAAAAAACTGCAAATGTGTGTAAAACTCCAACCAAAGCTTTTGGATTCAAAAAACTGCCTGTAACTAGTATAAAGGGCAGAGTTCTACTCTAAATAGCCAGAGATTTTACTGGGAAAGCATCCTTTTTGAAGTTATGAGTCAAAATAGAAAACGTGTACAGCAGGCGCTGGGAAGCGTTTTTAAGCAATAAAAAACTGCAAATGTGTGTAAAACTCCAACCAAAGCTTTTGGATTCAAAAAAACTGCCTGTAACTAGTATAAAGGGCAGAGTTCTACTCTAAATAGCCAGAGATTTTACTGGGAAAGCATCCTTTTTGAAGTTATGAGTCAAAATAGAAAACGTGTACAGCAGGCGCTGGGAAGCGTTTTTAAGCAATAAAAAACTGCAAATGTGTGTAAAACTCCAACCAAAGCTTTTGGATTCAAAAAACTGCCTGTAACTAGTATAAAGGGCAGAGTTCTACTCTAAATAGCCAGAGATTTTACTGGGAAAGCATCCTTTTTGAAGTTATGAGTCAAAATAGAAAACGTGTACAGCAGGCGCTGGGAAGCGTTTTTAAGCAATAAAAAACTGCAAATGTGTGTAAAACTCCAACCAAAGCTTTTGGATTCAAAAAACTGCCTGTAACTAGTATAAAGGGCAGAGTTCTACTCTAAATAGCCAGAGATTTTACTGGGAAAGCATCCTTTTTGAAGTTATGAGTCAAAATAGAAAAACGTGTACAGCAGGCGCTGGGAAGCGTTTTTAAGCAATAAAAAACTGCAAATGTGTGTAAAACTCCAACCAAAGCTTTTGGATTCAAAAAACTGCCTGTAACTAGTATAAAGGGCAGAGTTCTACTCTAAATAGCCAGAGATTTTACTGGGAAAGCATCCTTTTTGAAGTTATGAGTCAAAATAGAAAAACGTGTACAGCAGGCGCTGGGAAGCGTTTTTAAGCAATAAAAAACTGCAAATGTGTGTAAAACTCCAACCAAAGCTTTTGGATTCAAAAAACTGCCTGTAACTAGTATAAAGGGCAGAGTTCTACTCTAAATAGCCAGAGATTTTACTGGGAAAGCATCCTTTTTGAAGTTATGAGTCAAAATAGAAAAACGTGTACAGCAGGCGCTGGGAAGCGTTTTTAAGCAATAAAAAACTGCAAATGTGTGTAAAACTCCAACCAAAGCTTTTGGATTCAAAAAACTGCCTGTAACTAGTATAAAGGGCAGAGTTCTACTCTAAATAGCCAGAGATTTTACTGGGAAAGCATCCTTTTTGAAGTTATGAGTCAAAATAGAAAACGTGTACAGCAGGCGCTGGGAAGCGTTTTTAAGCAATAAAAAACTGCAAATGTGTGTAAAACTCCAACCAAAGCTTTTGGATTCAAAAAACTGCCTGTAACTAGTATAAAGGGCAGAGTTCTACTCTAAATAGCCAGAGATTTTACTGGGAAAGCATCCTTTTTGAAGTTATGAGTCAAAATAGAAAACGTGTACAGCAGGCGCTGGGAAGCGTTTTTAAGCAATAAAAAACTGCAAATGTGTGTAAAACTCCAACCAAAGCTTTTGGATTCAAAAAAACTGCCTGTAACTAGTATAAAGGGCAGAGTTCTACTCTAAATAGCCAGAGATTTTACTGGGAAAGCATCCTTTGTGAAGTTATGAGTCAAAATAAAAAAAGTGTACAGCCAGGCGCTGGGAAGCGTTTTTAAGCAATAAAAAACTGCAAATGTGTGTAAAACTCCAACCAAAGCTTTTGGATTCAAAAAACTGCCTGTAACTAGTATAAAGGGCAGAGTTCTACTCTAAATAGCCAGAGATTTTACTGGGAAAGCATCCTTTTTGAAGTTATGAGTCAAAATAGAAAAACGTGTACAGCAGGCGCTGGGAAGCGTTTTTAAGCAATAAAAAACTGCAAATGTGTGTAAAACTCCAACCAAAGCTTTTGGATTCAAAAAACTGCCTGTAACTAGTATAAAGGGCAGAGTTCTACTCTAAATAGCCAGAGATTTTACTGGGAAAGCATCCTTTTTGAAGTTATGAGTCAAAATAGAAAAACGTGTACAGCAGGCGCTGGGAAGCGTTTTTAAGCAATAAAAAACTGCAAATGTGTGTAAAACTCCAACCAAAGCTTTTGGATTCAAAAAACTGCCTGTAACTAGTATAAAGGGCAGAGTTCTACTCTAAATAGCCAGAGATTTTACTGGGAAAGCATCCTTTTTGAAGTTATGAGTCAAAATAGAAAAACGTGTACAGCAGGCGCTGGGAAGCGTTTTTAAGCAATAAAAAACTGCAAATGTGTGTAAAACTCCAACCAAAGCTTTTGGATTCAAAAAACTGCCTGTAACTAGTATAAAGGGCAGAGTTCTACTCTAAATAGCCAGAGATTTTACTGGGAAAGCATCCTTTTTGAAGTTATGAGTCAAAATAGAAAACGTGTACAGCAGGCGCTGGGAAGCGTTTTTAAGCAATAAAAAACTGCAAATGTGTGTAAAACTCCAACCAAAGCTTTTGGATTCAAAAAACTGCCTGTAACTAGTATAAAGGGCAGAGTTCTACTCTAAATAGCCAGAGATTTTACTGGGAAAGCATCCTTTTTGAAGTTATGAGTCAAAATAGAAAAACGTGTACAGCAGGCGCTGGGAAGCGTTTTTAAGCAATAAAAAACTGCAAATGTGTGTAAAACTCCAACCAAAGCTTTTGGATTCAAAAAAACTGCCTGTAACTAGTATAAAGGGCAGAGTTCTACTCTAAATAGCCAGAGATTTTACTGGGAAAGCATCCTTTTTGAAGTTATGAGTCAAAATAGAAAACGTGTACAGCAGGCGCTGGGAAGCGTTTTTAAGCAATAAAAAACTGCAAATGTGTGTAAAACTCCAACCAAAGCTTTTGGATTCAAAAAACTGCCTGTAACTAGTATAAAGGGCAGAGTTCTACTCTAAATAGCCAGAGATTTTACTGGGAAAGCATCCTTTTTGAAGTTATGAGTCAAAATAGAAAAAAGTGTACAGCAGGCGCTGGGAAGCGTTTTTAAGCAATAAAAAACTGCAAATGTGTGTAAAACTCCAACCAAAGCTTTTGGATTCAAAAAAACTGCCTGTAACTAGTATAAAGGGCAGAGTTCTACTCTAAATAGCCAGAGATTTTACTGGGAAAGCATCCTTTTTGAAGTTATGAGTCAAAATAGAAAACGTGTACAGCAGGCGCTGGGAAGCGTTTTTAAGCAATAAAAAAACTGCAAATGTGTGTAAAACTCCAACCAAAGCTTTTGGATTCAAAAAACTGCCTGTAACTAGTATAAAGGGCAGAGTTCTACTCTAAATAGCCAGAGATTTTACTGGGAAAGCATCCTTTTTGAAGTTATGAGTCAAAATAGAAAAACGTGTACAGCAGGCGCTGGGAAGCGTTTTTAAGCAATAAAAAACTGCAAATGTGTGTAAAACTCCAACCAAAGCTTTTGGATTCAAAAAAACTGCCTGTAACTAGTATAAAGGGCAGAGTTCTACTCTAAATAGCCAGAGATTTTACTGGGAAAGCATCCTTTTTGAAGTTATGAGTCAAAATAGAAAAACGTGTACAGCAGGCGCTGGGAAGCGTTTTTAAGCAATAAAAAACTGCAAATGTGTGTAAAACTCCAACCAAAGCTTTTGGATTCAAAAAACTGCCTGTAACTAGTATAAAGGGCAGAGTTCTACTCTAAATAGCCAGAGATTTTACTGGGAAAGCATCCTTTTTGAAGTTATGAGTCAAAATAGAAAAACGTGTACAGCAGGCGCTGGGAAGCGTTTTTAAGCAATAAAAAACTGCAAATGTGTGTAAAACTCCAACCAAAGCTTTTGGATTCAAAAAAACTGCCTGTAACTAGTATAAAGGGCAGAGTTCTACTCTAAATAGCCAGAGATTTTACTGGGAAAGCATCCTTTTGTGAAGTTATGAGTCAAAATAGAAAAACGTGTACAGCAGGCGCTGGGAAGCGTTTTTAAGCAATAAAAAACTGCAAATGTGTGTAAAACTCCAACCAAAGCTTTTGGATTCAAAAAAACTGCCTGTAACTAGTATAAAGGGCAGAGTTCTACTCTAAATAGCCAGAGATTTTACTGGGAAAGCATCCTTTTTGAAGTTATGAGTCAAAATAGAAAAACGTGTACAGCAGGCGCTGGGAAGCGTTTTTAAGCAATAAAAAACTGCAAATGTGTGTAAAACTCCAACCAAAGCTTTTGGATTCAAAAAAACTGCCTGTAACTAGTATAAAGGGCAGAGTTCTACTCTAAATAGCCAGAGATTTTACTGGGAAAGCATCCTTTTTGAAGTTATGAGTCAAAATAGAAAACGTGTACAGCAGGCGCTGGGAAGCGTTTTTAAGCAATAAAAAACTGCAAATGTGTGTAAAACTCCAACCAAAGCTTTTGGATTCAAAAAACTGCCTGTAACTAGTATAAAGGGCAGAGTTCTACTCTAAATAGCCAGAGATTTTACTGGGAAAGCATCCTTTTTGAAGTTATGAGTCAAAATAGAAAACGTGTACAGCAGGCGCTGGGAAGCGTTTTTAAGCAATAAAAAACTGCAAATGTGTGTAAAACTCCAACCAAAGCTTTTGGATTCAAAAAACTGCCTGTAACTAGTATAAAGGGCAGAGTTCTACTCTAAATAGCCAGAGATTTTACTGGGAAAGCATCCTTTTTGAAGTTATGAGTCAAAATAGAAAAACGTGTACAGCAGGCGCTGGGAAGCGTTTTTAAGCAATAAAAAACTGCAAATGTGTGTAAAACTCCAACCAAAGCTTTTGGATTCAAAAAAACTGCCTGTAACTAGTATAAAGGGCAGAGTTCTACTCTAAATAGCCAGAGATTTTACTGGGAAAGCATCCTTTTTGAAGTTATGAGTCAAAATAAAAAAAGTGTACAGCCAAGGCGCTGGGAAGCGTTTTTAAGCAATAAAAAACTGCAAATGTGTGTAAAACTCCAACCAAAGCTTTTGGATTCAAAAAACTGCCTGTAACTAGTATAAAGGGCAGAGTTCTACTCTAAATAGCCAGAGATTTTACTGGGAAAGCATCCTTTTGAAGTTATGAGTCAAAATAGAAAACGTGTACAGCAGGCGCTGGGAAGCGTTTTTAAGCAATAAAAAACTGCAAATGTGTGTAAAACTCCAACCAAAGCTTTTGGATTCAAAAAAACTGCCTGTAACTAGTATAAAGGGCAGAGTTCTACTCTAAATAGCCAGAGATTTTACTGGGAAAGCATCCTTTTTGAAGTTATGAGTCAAAATAGAAAACGTGTACAGCAGGCGCTGGGAAGCGTTTTTAAGCAATAAAAAACTGCAAATGTGTGTAAAACTCCAACCAAAGCTTTTGGATTCAAAAAACTGCCTGTAACTAGTATAAAGGGCAGAGTTCTACTCTAAATAGCCAGAGATTTTACTGGGAAAGCATCCTTTTTGAAGTTATGAGTCAAAATAGAAAAACGTGTACAGCAGGCGCTGGGAAGCGTTTTTAAGCAATAAAAAACTGCAAATGTGTGTAAAACTCCAACCAAAGCTTTTGGATTCAAAAAAACTGCCTGTAACTAGTATAAAGGGCAGAGTTCTACTCTAAATAGCCAGAGATTTTACTGGGAAAGCATCCTTTTTGAAGTTATGAGTCAAAATAGAAAAACGTGTACAGCAGGCGCTGGGAAGCGTTTTTAAGCAATAAAAAACTGCAAATGTGTGTAAAACTCCAACCAAAGCTTTTGGATTCAAAAAACTGCCTGTAACTAGTATAAAGGGCAGAGTTCTACTCTAAATAGCCAGAGATTTTACTGGGAAAGCATCCTTTTTGAAGTTATGAGTCAAAATAGAAAACGTGTACAGCAGGCGCTGGGAAGCGTTTTTAAGCAATAAAAAACTGCAAATGTGTGTAAAACTCCAACCAAAGCTTTTGGATTCAAAAAAACTGCCTGTAACTAGTATAAAGGGCAGAGTTCTACTCTAAATAGCCAGAGATTTTACTGGGAAAGCATCCTTTTTGAAGTTATGAGTCAAAATAGAAAAACGTGTACAGCAGGCGCTGGGAAGCGTTTTTAAGCAATAAAAAACTGCAAATGTGTGTAAAACTCCAACCAAAGCTTTTGGATTCAAAAAACTGCCTGTAACTAGTATAAAGGGCAGAGTTCTACTCTAAATAGCCAGAGATTTTACTGGGAAAGCATCCTTTTTGAAGTTATGAGTCAAAATAGAAAACGTGTACAGCAGGCGCTGGGAAGCGTTTTTAAGCAATAAAAAACTGCAAATGTGTGTAAAACTCCAACCAAAGCTTTTGGATTCAAAAAACTGCCTGTAACTAGTATAAAGGGCAGAGTTCTACTCTAAATAGCCAGAGATTTTACTGGGAAAGCATCCTTTTTGAAGTTATGAGTCAAAATAGAAAAACGTGTACAGCAGGCGCTGGGAAGCGTTTTTAAGCAATAAAAAACTGCAAATGTGTGTAAAACTCCAACCAAAGCTTTTGGATTCAAAAAACTGCCTGTAACTAGTATAAAGGGCAGAGTTCTACTCTAAATAGCCAGAGATTTTACTGGGAAAGCATCCTTTTTGAAGTTATGAGTCAAAATAGAAAACGTGTACAGCAGGCGCTGGGAAGCGTTTTTAAGCAATAAAAAACTGCAAATGTGTGTAAAACTCCAACCAAAGCTTTTGGATTCAAAAAACTGCCTGTAACTAGTATAAAGGGCAGAGTTCTACTCTAAATAGCCAGAGATTTTACTGGGAAAGCATCCTTTTGAAGTTATGAGTCAAAATAGAAAAACGTGTACAGCAGGCGCTGGGAAGCGTTTTTAAGCAATAAAAAACTGCAAATGTGTGTAAAACTCCAACCAAAGCTTTTGGATTCAAAAAACTGCCTGTAACTAGTATAAAGGGCAGAGTTCTACTCTAAATAGCCAGAGATTTTACTGGGAAAGCATCCTTTGTGAAGTTATGAGTCAAAATAAAAAAAGTGTACAGCCAGGCGCTGGGAAGCGTTTTTAAGCAATAAAAAACTGCAAATGTGTGTAAAACTCCAACCAAAGCTTTTGGATTCAAAAAACTGCCTGTAACTAGTATAAAGGGCAGAGTTCTACTCTAAATAGCCAGAGATTTTACTGGGAAAGCATCCTTTTTGAAGTTATGAGTCAAAATAGAAAAACGTGTACAGCAGGCGCTGGGAAGCGTTTTTAAGCAATAAAAAAACTGCAAATGTGTGTAAAACTCCAACCAAAGCTTTTGGATTCAAAAAACTGCCTGTAACTAGTATAAAGGGCAGAGTTCTACTCTAAATAGCCAGAGATTTTACTGGGAAAGCATCCTTTTGTGAAGTTATGAGTCAAAATAGAAAAACGTGTACAGCAGGCGCTGGGAAGCGTTTTTAAGCAATAAAAAACTGCAAATGTGTGTAAAACTCCAACCAAAGCTTTTGGATTCAAAAAAACTGCCTGTAACTAGTATAAAGGGCAGAGTTCTACTCTAAATAGCCAGAGATTTTACTGGGAAAGCATCCTTTTTGAAGTTATGAGTCAAAATAGAAAACGTGTACAGCAGGCGCTGGGAAGCGTTTTTAAGCAATAAAAAACTGCAAATGTGTGTAAAACTCCAACCAAAGCTTTTGGATTCAAAAAACTGCCTGTAACTAGTATAAAGGGCAGAGTTCTACTCTAAATAGCCAGAGATTTTACTGGGAAAGCATCCTTTTGAAGTTATGAGTCAAAATAGAAAAACGTGTACAGCAGGCGCTGGGAAGCGTTTTTAAGCAATAAAAAACTGCAAATGTGTGTAAAACTCCAACCAAAGCTTTTGGATTCAAAAAACTGCCTGTAACTAGTATAAAGGGCAGAGTTCTACTCTAAATAGCCAGAGATTTTACTGGGAAAGCATCCTTTTTGAAGTTATGAGTCAAAATAGAAAACGTGTACAGCAGGCGCTGGGAAGCGTTTTTAAGCAATAAAAAACTGCAAATGTGTGTAAAACTCCAACCAAAGCTTTTGGATTCAAAAAACTGCCTGTAACTAGTATAAAGGGCAGAGTTCTACTCTAAATAGCCAGAGATTTTACTGGGAAAGCATCCTTTTTGAAGTTATGAGTCAAAATAAAAAAACGTGTACAGCCAAGGCGCTGGGAAGCGTTTTTAAGCAATAAAAAACTGCAAATGTGTGTAAAACTCCAACCAAAGCTTTTGGATTCAAAAAACTGCCTGTAACTAGTATAAAGGGCAGAGTTCTACTCTAAATAGCCAGAGATTTTACTGGGAAAGCATCCTTTTGTGAAGTTATGAGTCAAAATAAAAAAACGTGTACAGCAGGCGCTGGGAAGCGTTTTTAAGCAATAAAAAACTGCAAATGTGTGTAAAACTCCAACCAAAGCTTTTGGATTCAAAAAACTGCCTGTAACTAGTATAAAGGGCAGAGTTCTACTCTAAATAGCCAGAGATTTTACTGGGAAAGCATCCTTTTGTGAAGTTATGAGTCAAAATAGAAAAACGTGTACAGCAGGCGCTGGGAAGCGTTTTTAAGCAATAAAAAACTGCAAATGTGTGTAAAACTCCAACCAAAGCTTTTGGATTCAAAAAACTGCCTGTAACTAGTATAAAGGGCAGAGTTCTACTCTAAATAGCCAGAGATTTTACTGGGAAAGCATCCTTTTTGAAGTTATGAGTCAAAATAAAAAAACGTGTACAGCAGGCGCTGGGAAGCGTTTTTAAGCAATAAAAAACTGCAAATGTGTGTAAAACTCCAACCAAAGCTTTTGGATTCAAAAAACTGCCTGTAACTAGTATAAAGGGCAGAGTTCTACTCTAAATAGCCAGAGATTTTACTGGGAAAGCATCCTTTTTGAAGTTATGAGTCAAAATAGAAAACGTGTACAGCAGGCGCTGGGAAGCGTTTTTAAGCAATAAAAAACTGCAAATGTGTGTAAAACTCCAACCAAAGCTTTTGGATTCAAAAAACTGCCTGTAACTAGTATAAAGGGCAGAGTTCTACTCTAAATAGCCAGAGATTTTACTGGGAAAGCATCCTTTTGAAGTTATGAGTCAAAATAGAAAAACGTGTACAGCAGGCGCTGGGAAGCGTTTTTAAGCAATAAAAAACTGCAAATGTGTGTAAAACTCCAACCAAAGCTTTTGGATTCAAAAAACTGCCTGTAACTAGTATAAAGGGCAGAGTTCTACTCTAAATAGCCAGAGATTTTACTGGGAAAGCATCCTTTTTGAAGTTATGAGTCAAAATAGAAAACGTGTACAGCAGGCGCTGGGAAGCGTTTTTAAGCAATAAAAAACTGCAAATGTGTGTAAAACTCCAACCAAAGCTTTTGGATTCAAAAAACTGCCTGTAACTAGTATAAAGGGCAGAGTTCTACTCTAAATAGCCAGAGATTTTACTGGGAAAGCATCCTTTTTGAAGTTATGAGTCAAAATAGAAAACGTGTACAGCAGGCGCTGGGAAGCGTTTTTAA
>NW_026904256.1:0-55180 GCF_024500275.1 Phycodurus eques | reverse complement strand
AGGACTCCCCTGAAAGCTGGATTCCCAAGGCTTGTCTGTGTAAATTCCTAGCCCGCTAGGCAGAAATTAGGCGACCTAAAGTCGTGGCGAATTCAAATCGGTCGTCATGGTACTCGAGCGAAACAGAGTGCTTTGACGCTCGCCGTTCGGGCCCACGACCTCCGAGAGGCTTGGAAGCGGCCTCCCCTAAAAGCTGGATTCCCACCGATCGTTTTTCTCAAATCTTAGCCCACTAGCTGAAAGGTAGGCGCTAAAAAGTCTTGCCAAAGTCACATAGGTAGTCATGTTACAATTTAGTCAATAAAGGGCTCCTACTGGACCGAAACTGAGTGCTTTAACGCTCGCTGTTCGGCCCCACGACCTCCGAGAAGCTTGGAAGAGGCCTCCCCTGAAAGCTGGATTCCCAAGGATTGTCTGTGTGAATTCCTAGCCCGCTAGGCTGAAATTAAGCGACCTAAAGTCGTGCCGAAGTCAAATCGGTCGTCATGGTACTCAAGCGAAACCGAGTGCTTTAACGCTCGCCGTTCGGCCCCACATCCGTCCAGATACTCGGGGGAGGACTCCCCTGAAAGCTGGCTTCCCACCGATAATGTGTTTCAAATCTTAGCCCACTAGCTCAAAAGTAAGCGCTAAAAAGTCCTGCCAAAATCACATAGGTCGTCATGTTACAATTTATTCAATAAAGGCCTACTACTGGACCGAAACTGAGTGCTTTAACGCTCGCCGCTCGGCCCCACAGCCGTCCAGAGACTCGGGGGAGGACTACCCGGAAAGCTGGATTCCCACCGATCGTTTGTTTCAAATCTTAGCGCACTAGGTCAAAAGTAAGCGCTAAAACGTCCTGCCAAAGTCACATAGGTTGTCATGTTACAATTTAGTCAATATAGGCCTCCTACTGGAGCGAAACAGAGTGCTTTGACGCTCGCCGTTCGGCCCCACGACCTCCGAGAGGCTTGGAAGAGGCCTCCCCTGAAAGCTGGATTCCCACCGATCGTTTGTTTAAAATCTTAGCCCAGTAGCTGAAAAGTAGGCGCTAGGAAGTCCTGCCAAAATCACATAGGTCGTCATGTTACAATTTAGCCAAAAAAGGCCTCCTACTGGACCGAAACTGAGTGCTTTAACGCTCGCCGCTCGGCCCCACAGCCGTCCAGAGTCTCGGCGGAGGCCTCCCCTGAAAGCTGGATTCCCACCGATCGTTTGTTTCAAATCTTAGCCCACTAGCTCAAACGTAGGCGCTAAAATGTCTTGCCAAAGTCACATAGGTCGTCATATTACAATTTAGTCAATAAAGGCCTCCTACTGGACCGAAACTGAGTGCTTTAACGCTCGCTGTTCGGCCCCACGACCTCCGAGAAGCTTGGAAGAGGCCTCCCCTGAAAACTGGATTCCCAAGGATTGTCTGTGTGAATTCCTAGCCCACTAGGCTGAAATTAAGCGACCTAAAGTCGTGCCGAAGTCAAATCGGTCGTCATGGTACTCGAGCGAAACTGAGTGCTTTAACGCTCGCCGTTCGGCCCCACATCCATCCAGATACTCGGGGGAGGACTCCCCTGAAAGCTGGATTCCCAAGGCTTGTCTGTGTAAATTCCTAGCCCGCTAGGCAGAAATTAGGCGACCTAAAGTCGTGGCGAAGTCAAATCGGTCGTCATGGTACTCGAGCGAAACAGAGTGCTTTGACGCTCGCCGTTCGGGCCCACGACCTCCGAGAGGCTTGGAAGCGGCCTCCCCTAAAAGCTGGATTCCCACCGATCGTTTTTCTCAAATCTTAGCCCACTAGCTGAAAGGTAGGCGCTAAAAAGTCTTGCCAAAGTCACATAGGTAGTCATGTTACAATTTAGTCAATAAAGGGCTCCTACTGGACCGAAACTGAGTGCTTTAACGCTCGCTGTTCGGCCCCACGACCTCCGAGAAGCTTGGAAGAGGCCTCCCCTGAAAGCTGGATTCCCAAGGATTGTCTGTGTGAATTCCTAGCCCGCTAGGCTGAAATTAAGCGACCTAAAGTCGTGCCGAAGTCAAATCGGTCGTCATGGTACTCAAGCGAAACTGAGTGCTTTAACGCTCGCCGTTCGGCCCCACATCCATCCAGATACTCGGGGGAGGACTCCCCTGAAAGCTGGATTCCCACCGATAATGTGTTTCAAATCTTAGCCCACTAGCTCAAAAGTAAGTGTTAAAAAGTCCTGCCAAAATCACATAGGTCGTCATGTTACAATTTATTCAATAAAGGCCTACTACTGGACCGAAACTGAGTGCTTTAAACGCTCGCCGCTCGGCCCCACAGCCGTCCAGAGACTCGGGGGAGGACTACCCGGAAAGCTGGATTCCCACCGATCGTTTGTTTCAAATCTTAGCGCACTAGGTCAAAAGTAAGTGCTAAAACGTCCTGCCAAAGTCACATAGGTTGTCATGTTACAATTTAGTCAATATAGGCCTCCTACTGGAGCGAAACAGAGTGCTTTGACGCTCGCCGTTCGGCCCCACGACCTCCGAGAGGCTTGGAAGAGGCCTCCCCTGAAAGCTGGATTCCCACCGATCGTTTGTTTAAAATCTTAGCCCAGTACCTGAAAAGTAGGCGCTAGGAAGTCCTGCCAAAATCACATAGGTCGTCATGTTACAATTTAGCCAAAAAAGGCCTCCTACTGGACCGAAACTGAGTGCTTTAACGCTCGCTGTTCGGCCCCACGACCTCCGAGAAGCTTGCAAGAGGCCTCCCCTGAAAGCTGGATTCCCAAGGATTGTCTGTGTGAATTCCTAGCCCGCTAGGCTGAAATTAAGCGACCTAAAGTCGTGCCGAAGTCAAATCGGTCGTCATGGTACTCGAGCGAAACTGAGTGCTTTAACGCTCGCCGTTCGGCCCCACATCCATCCAGATACTCGGGGGAGGACTCCCCTGAAAGCTGGATTCCCAAGGCTTGTCCGTGTAAATTCCTAGCCCGCTAGGCAGAAATTAGGCGACCTAAAGTCGTGGCGAAGTCAAATCGGTCGTCATGGTACTCGAGCGAAACAGAGTGCTTTGACGCTCGCCGTTCGGGCCCACGACCTCCGAGAGGCTTGGAAGCGGCCTCCCCTAAAAGCTGGATTCCCACCGATCGTTTTTCTCAAATCTTAGCCCACTAGCTGAAAGGTAGGCGCTAAAAAGTCTTGCCAAAGTCACATAGGTAGTCATGTTACAATTTAGTCAATAAAGGGCTCCTACTGGACCGAAACTGAGTGCTTTAACGCTCGCTGTTCGGCCCCACGACCTCCGAGAAGCTTGGAAGAGGCCTCCCCTGAAAGCTGGATTCCCAAGGATTGTCTGTGTGAATTCCTAGCCCGCTAGGCTGAAATTAAGCGACCTAAAGTCGTGCCGAAGTCAAATCGGTCGTCATGGTACTCAAGCGAAACTGAGTGCTTTAACGCTCGCCGTTCGGCCCCACATCCATCCAGATACTCGGGGGAGGACTCCCCTGAAAGCTGGATTCCCACCGATAATGTGTTTCAAATCTTAGCCCACTAGCTCAAAAGTAAGTGTTAAAAAGTCTTGCCAAAGTCACATAGGTAGTCATGTTACAATTTAGTCAATAAAGGCCTCCTACTGGACCGAAACTGAGTGCTTTAACGCTCGCTGTTCGGCCCCACGACCTCCGAGAGGCTTGGAAGAGGCCTCCCCTGAAAGCTGGATTCCCAAGGATTGTCTGTGTGAATTCCTAGCCCGCGAGGCTGAAATTAAGCGACCTAAAGTCGTGCCGAAGTCAAATCGGTCGTCATGGTACTCGAGCGAAACTGAGTGCTTTAACGCTCGCCGCTCGGCCCCACAGCCGTCCAGAGACACGGGAGAGGACTACCCGGAAAGCTGGATTCCCACCGATCGTTTGTTTCAAATCTTAGCGCACTAGGTCAAAAGTAAGCGCTAAAACGTCCTGCCAAAGTCACATAGGTTGTCATGTTACAATTTATTCAATAAAGGCCTACTACTGGACCGAAACTGAGTGCTTTAACGCTCGCCGCTCGGCCCCAAAGCCGTCCAGAGACTCGGGGGAGGACTCCCCTGAAAGCTGGATTCCCACCGATCGTTTGTTTCAAATCTTAGCGCACTAGGTCAAAAGTAAGCGCTAAAAAGTCCTGCCAAAGTCACATAGGTTGTCATGTTACAATTTAGTCAATAAAGGCCTAAGACTGGAGCGAAACCGAGTGCTTTGACGCTCGCCGTTAGGCCCCACAACCTCCGAGAGGCTTGGAAGAGGCCTCCCCTGAAAGCTGGATTCCCAAGGATTGTCTGTGTGAATTCCTAGCCCGCTAGGCTGAAATTAAGCGACCTAAAGTCGTGCCGAAGTCAAATCGGTCGTCATGGTACTCGAGCGAAACTGAGTGCTTTAACGCTCGCCGTTCGGCCCCACATCCGTCCAGATACTCGGGGGAGGACTCCCCTGAAAGCTGGCTTCCCACCGATAATGTGTTTCAAATCTTAGCCCACTAGCTCAAAAGTAAGCGCTAAAAAGTCCTGCCAAAATCACATAGGTCGTCATGTTACAATTTATTCAATAAAGGCCTACTACTGGACCGAAACTGAGTGCTTTAACGCTCGCCGCTCGGCCCCACAGCCGTCCAGAGACTCGGGGGAGGACTACCCGGAAAGCTGGATTCCCACCGATCGTTTGTTTCAAATCTTAGCGCACTAGGTCAAAAGTAAGCGCTAAAACGTCCTGCCAAAGTCACATAGGTTGTCATGTTACAATTTAGTCAATATAGGCCTCCTACTGGAGCGAAACAGAGTGCTTTGACGCTCGCCGTTCGGCCCCACGACCTCCGAGAGGCTTGGAAGAGGCCACCCCTGAAAGCTGGATTCCCACCGATCGTTTGTTTAAAATCTTAGCCCAGTACCTGAAAAGTAGGCGCTAGGAAGTCCTGCCAAAATCACATAGGTCGTCATGTTACAATTTAGCCAAAAAAGGCCTCCTACTGGACCGAAACTGAGTGCTTTAACGCTCGCCGCTCGGCCCCACAGCCGTCCAGAGTCTCAGGGGAGGCTTCCCCTGAAAGCTGGATTCCCACCGATCGTTTGTTTCAAATCTTAGCCCACTAGCTCAAACGTAGGCGCTAAAAAGTCTTGCCAAAGTCACATAGGTCGTCATATTACAATTTAGTCAATAAAGGCCTCCTACTGGACCGAAACTGAGTGCTTTAACGCTCGCTGTTCGGCCCCACGACCTCCGAGAAGCTTGGAAGAGGCCTCCCTGAAAGCTGGATTCCCAAGGATTGTCTGTGTGAATTCCTAGCCCGCTAGGCTGAAATTAAGCGACCTAAAGTCGTGCCGAAGTCAAATCGGTCGTCATGGTACTCGAGCGAAACTGAGTGCTTTAACGCTCGCCGTTCGGCCCCACATCCATCCAGATACTCGGGGGAGGACTCCCCTGAAAGCTGGATTCCCAAGGCTTGTCTGTGTAAATTCCTAGCCCGCTAGGCAGAAATTAGGCGACCTAAAGTCGTGGCGAATTCAAATCGGTCGTCATGGTACTCGAGCGAAACAGAGTGCTTTGACGCTCGCCGTTCGGGCCCACGACCTCCGAGAGGCTTGGAAGCGGCCTCCCCTAAAAGCTGGATTCCCACCGATCGTTTTTCTCAAATCTTAGCCCACTAGCTGAAAGGTAGGCGCTAAAAAGTCTTGCCAAAGTCACATAGGTAGTCATGTTACAATTTAGTCAATAAAGGGCTCCTACTGGACCGAAACTGAGTGCTTTAACGCTCGCTGTTCGGCCCCACGACCTCCGAGAAGCTTGGAAGAGGCCTCCCCTGAAAGCTGGATTCCCAAGGATTGTCTGTGTGAATTCCTAGCCCGCTAGGCTGAAATTAAGCGACCTAAAGTCGTGCCGAAGTCAAATCGGTCGTCATGGTACTCAAGCGAAACCGAGTGCTTTAACGCTCGCCGTTCGGCCCCACATCCGTCCAGATACTCGGGGGAGGACTCCCCTGAAAGCTGGCTTCCCACCGATAATGTGTTTCAAATCTTAGCCCACTAGCTCAAAAGTAAGCGCTAAAAAGTCCTGCCAAAATCACATAGGTCGTCATGTTACAATTTATTCAATAAAGGCCTACTACTGGACCGAAACTGAGTGCTTTAACGCTCGCCGCTCGGCCCCACACCCGTCCAGAGACTCGGGGGAGGACTACCCGGAAAGCTGGATTCCCACCGATCGTTTGTTTCAAATCTTAGCGCACTAGGTCAAAAGTAAGCGCTAAAACGTCCTGCCAAAGTCACATAGGTTGTCATGTTACAATTTAGTCAATATAGGCCTCCTACTGGAGCGAAACAGAGTGCTTTGACGCTCGCCGTTCGGCCCCACGACCTCCGAGAGGCTTGGAAGAGGCCTCCCCTGAAAGCTGGATTCCCACCGATCGTTTGTTTAAAATCTTAGCCCAGTAGCTGAAAAGTAGGCGCTAGGAAGTCCTGCCAAAATCACATAGGTCGTCATGTTACAATTTAGCCAAAAAAGGCCTCCTACTGGACCGAAACTGAGTGCTTTAACGCTCGCCGCTCGGCCCCACAGCCGTCCAGAGTCTCGGCGGAGGCCTCCCCTGAAAGCTGGATTCCCACCGATCGTTTGTTTCAAATCTTAGCCCACTAGCTCAAACGTAGGCGCTAAAATGTCTTGCCAAAGTCACATAGGTCGTCATATTACAATTTAGTCAATAAAGGCCTCCTACTGGACCGAAACTGAGTGCTTTAACGCTCGCTGTTCGGCCCCACGACCTCCGAGAAGCTTGGAAGAGGCCTCCCCTGAAAACTGGATTCCCAAGGATTGTCTGTGTGAATTCCTAGCCCACTAGGCTGAAATTAAGCGACCTAAAGTCGTGCCGAAGTCAAATCGGTCGTCATGGTACTCGAGCGAAACTGAGTGCTTTAACGCTCGCCGTTCGGCCCCACATCCATCCAGATACTCGGGGGAGGACTCCCCTGAAAGCTGGATTCCCAAGGCTTGTCTGTGTAAATTCCTAGCCCGCTAGGCAGAAATTAGGCGACCTAAAGTCGTGGCGAAGTCAAATCGGTCGTCATGGTACTCGAGCGAAACAGAGTGCTTTGACGCTCGCCGTTCGGGCCCACGACCTCCGAGAGGCTTGGAAGCGGCCTCCCCTAAAAGCTGGATTCCCACCGATCGTTTTTCTCAAATCTTAGCCCACTAGCTGAAAGGTAGGCGCTAAAAAGTCTTGCCAAAGTCACATAGGTAGTCATGTTACAATTTAGTCAATAAAGGGCTCCTACTGGACCGAAACTGAGTGCTTTAACGCTCGCTGTTCGGCCCCACGACCTCCGAGAAGCTTGGAAGAGGCCTCCCCTGAAAGCTGGATTCCCAAGGATTGTCTGTGTGAATTCCTAGCCCGCTAGGCTGAAATTAAGCGACCTAAAGTCGTGCCGAAGTCAAATCGGTCGTCATGGTACTCAAGCGAAACTGAGTGCTTTAACGCTCGCCGTTCGGCCCCACATCCATCCAGATACTCGGGGGAGGACTCCCCTGAAAGCTGGATTCCCACCGATAATGTGTTTCAAATCTTAGCCCACTAGCTCAAAAGTAAGTGTTAAAAAGTCCTGCCAAAATCACATAGGTCGTCATGTTACAATTTATTCAATAAAGGCCTACTACTGGACCGAAACTGAGTGCTTTAACGCTCGCCGCTCGGCCCCACAGCCGTCCAGAGACTCGGGGGAGGACTACCCGGAAAGCTGGATTCCCACCGATCGTTTGTTTCAAATCTTAGCGCACTAGGTCAAAAGTAAGTGCTAAAACGTCCTGCCAAAGTCACATAGGTTGTCATGTTACAATTTAGTCAATATAGGCCTCCTACTGGAGCGAAACAGAGTGCTTTGACGCTCGCCGTTCGGCCCCACGACCTCCGAGAGGCTTGGAAGAGGCCTCCCCTGAAAGCTGGATTCCCACCGATCGTTTGTTTAAAATCTTAGCCCAGTACCTGAAAAGTAGGCGCTAGGAAGTCCTGCCAAAATCACATAGGTCGTCATGTTACAATTTAGCCAAAAAAGGCCTCCTACTGGACCGAAACTGAGTGCTTTAACGCTCGCTGTTCGGCCCCACGACCTCCGAGAAGCTTGCAAGAGGCCTCCCCTGAAAGCTGGATTCCCAAGGATTGTCTGTGTGAATTCCTAGCCCGCTAGGCTGAAATTAAGCGACCTAAAGTCGTGCCGAAGTCAAATCGGTCGTCATGGTACTCGAGCGAAACTGAGTGCTTTAACGCTCGCCGTTCGGCCCCACATCCATCCAGATACTCGGGGGAGGACTCCCCTGAAAGCTGGATTCCCAAGGCTTGTCCGTGTAAATTCCTAGCCCGCTAGGCAGAAATTAGGCGACCTAAAGTCGTGGCGAAGTCAAATCGGTCGTCATGGTACTCGAGCGAAACAGAGTGCTTTGACGCTCGCCGTTCGGGCCCACGACCTCCGAGAGGCTTGGAAGCGGCCTCCCCTAAAAGCTGGATTCCCACCGATCGTTTTTCTCAAATCTTAGCCCACTAGCTGAAAGGTAGGCGCTAAAAAGTCTTGCCAAAGTCACATAGGTAGTCATGTTACAATTTAGTCAATAAAGGGCTCCTACTGGACCGAAACTGAGTGCTTTAACGCTCGCTGTTCGGCCCCACGACCTCCGAGAAGCTTGGAAGAGGCCTCCCCTGAAAGCTGGATTCCCAAGGATTGTCTGTGTGAATTCCTAGCCCGCTAGGCTGAAATTAAGCGACCTAAAGTCGTGCCGAAGTCAAATCGGTCGTCATGGTACTCAAGCGAAACTGAGTGCTTTAACGCTCGCCGTTCGGCCCCACATCCATCCAGATACTCGGGGGAGGACTCCCCTGAAAGCTGGATTCCCACCGATAATGTGTTTCAAATCTTAGCCCACTAGCTCAAAAGTAAGTGTTAAAAAGTCCTGCCAAAATCACATAGGTCGTCATGTTACAATTTATTCAATAAAGGCCTACTACTGGACCGAAACTGAGTGCTTTAACGCTCGCCGCTCGGCCCCACAGCCGTCCAGAGACTCGGGGGAGGACTACCCGGAAAGCTGGATTCCCACCGATCGTTTGTTTCAAATCTTAGCGCACTAGGTCAAAAGTAAGTGCTAAAACGTCCTGCCAAAGTCACATAGGTTGTCATGTTACAATTTAGTCAATATAGGCCTCCTACTGGAGCGAAACCGAGTGCTTTGACGCTCGCCGTTCGGCCCCACGACCTCCGAGAGGCTTGGAAGAGGCCTCCCCTGAAAGCTGGATTCCCACCGATCGTTCGTTTAAAATCTTAGCCCAGTAGCTGAAAAGTAGGCGCTAAGAAGTCCTGCCAAAATCACATAGGTCGTCATGTTACAATTTATTCAATAAAGGCCTACTACTGGACCGAAACTGAGTGCTTTAACGCTCGCCGCTCGGCCCCACAGCCGTCCAGAGACTCGGGTGAGGCTTCCCCTGAAAGCTGGATTCCCACCGATCGTTTGTTTCAAATCTTCGCCCACTAGCTCAAACGTAGGCGCTAAAAAGTCTTGCCAAAGTCACATAGGTCGTCATATTACAATTTAGTCAATAAAGGCCTCCTACTGGACCGAAACTGAGTGCTTTAACGCTCGCTGTTCGGCCCCACGACCTCCGAGAAGCTTGGAAGAGGCCTCCCCTGAAAGCTGGATTCCCAAGGATTGTCTGTGTGAATTCCTAGCCCGCTAGGCTGAAATTAAGCGACCTAAAGTCGTGCCGAAGTCAAATCGGTCGTCATGGTACTCGAGCGAAACTGAGTGCTTTAACGCTCGCCGTTCGGCCCCACATCCATCCAGATACTCGGGGGAGGACTCCCCTGAAAGCTGGATTCCCAAGGCTTGTCTGTGTAAATTCCTAGCCCGCTAGGCAGAAATTAGGCGACCTAAAGTCATGGCGAAGTCAAATCGGTCGTCATGGTACTCGAGCGAAACAGAGTGCTTTGACGCTCGCCGTTCGGGCCCACGACCTCCGAGAGGCTTGGAAGCGGCCTCCCCTAAAAGCTGGATTCCCACCGATCGTTTTTCTCAAATCTTAGCCCACTAGCTGAAAGGTAGGCGCTAAAAAGTCTTGCCAAAGTCACATAGGTAGTCATGTTACAATTTAGTCAATAAAGGGCTCCTACTGGACCGAAACTGAGTGCTTTAACGCTCGCTGTTCGGCCCCACGACCTCCGAGAAGCTTGGAAGAGGCCTCCCCTGAAAGCTGGATTCCCAAGGATTGTCTGTGTGAATTCCTAGCCCGCTAGGCTGAAATTAAGCGACCTAAAGTCGTGCCGAAGTCAAATCGGTCGTCATGGTACTCAAGCGAAACCGAGTGCTTTAACGCTCGCCGTTCGGCCCCACATCCGTCCAGATACTCGGGGGAGGACTCCCCTGAAAGCTGGCTTCCCACCGATAATGTGTTTCAAATCTTAGCCCACTAGCTCAAAAGTAAGCGCTAAAAAGTCCTGCCAAAATCACATAGGTCGTCATGTTACAATTTATTCAATAAAGGCCTACTACTGGACCGAAACTGAGTGCTTTAACGCTCGCCGCTCGGCCCCACAGCCGTCCAGAGACTCGGGGGAGGACTACCCGGAAAGCTGGATTCCCACCGATCGTTTGTTTCAAATCTTAGCGCACTAGGTCAAAAGTAAGCGCTAAAACGTCCTGCCAAAGTCACATAGGTTGTCATGTTACAATTTCGTCAATATAGGCCTCCTACTGGAGCGAAACAGAGTGCTTTGACGCTCGCCGTTCGGCCCCACGACCTCCGAGAGGCTTGGAAGAGGCCTCCCCTGAAAGCTGGATTCCCACCGATCGTTTGTTTAAAATCTTAGCCCAGTACCTGAAAAGTAGGCGCTAGGAAGTCCTGCCAAAATCACATAGGTCGTCATGTTACAATTTAGCCAAAAAAGGCCTCCTACTGGACCGAAACTGAGTGCTTTAACGCTCGCCGCTCGGCCCCACAGCCGTCCAGAGTCTCGGGGGAGGCCTCCCCTGAAAGCTGGATTCCCACCGATCGTTTGTTTCAAATCTTAGCCCACTAGCTCAAACGTAGGCGCTAAAAAGTCTTGCCAAAGTCACATAGGTCGTCATATTACAATTTAGTCAATAAAGGCCTCCTACTGGACCGAAACTGAGTGCTTTAACGCTCGCTGTTCGGCCCCACGACCTCCGAGAAGCTTGCAAGAGGCCTCCCCTGAAAGCTGGATTCCCAAGGATTGTCTGTGTGAATTCCTAGCCCGCTAGGCTGAAATTAAGCGACCTAAAGTCGTGCCGAAGTCAAATCGGTCGTCATGGTACTCGAGCGAAACTGAGTGCTTTAACGCTCGCCGTTCGGCCCCACATCCATCCAGATACTCGGGGGAGGACTCCCCTGAAAGCTGGATTCCCAAGGCTTGTCCGTGTAAATTCCTAGCCCGCTAGGCAGAAATTAGGCGACCTAAAGTCGTGGCGAAGTCAAATCGGTCGTCATGGTACTCGAGCGAAACAGAGTGCTTTGACGCTCGCCGTTCGGGCCCACGACCTCCGAGAGGCTTGGAAGCGGCCTCCCCTAAAAGCTGGATTCCCACCGATCGTTTTTCTCAAATCTTAGCCCACTAGCTGAAAGGTAGGCGCTAAAAAGTCTTGCCAAAGTCACATAGGTAGTCATGTTACAATTTAGTCAATAAAGGGCTCCTACTGGACCGAAACTGAGTGCTTTAACGCTCGCTGTTCGGCCCCACGACCTCCGAGAAGCTTGGAAGAGGCCTCCCCTGAAAGCTGGATTCCCACCGATCGTTCGTTTAAAATCTTAGCCCAGTAGCTGAAAAGTAGGCGCTAAGAAGTCCTGCCAAAATCACATAGGTCGTCATGTTACAATTTATTCAATAAAGGCCTACTACTGGACCGAAACTGAGTGCTTTAACGCTCGCCGCTCGGCCCCACAGCCGTCCAGAGACTCGGGTGAGGCTTCCCCTGAAAGCTGGATTCCCACCGATCGTTTGTTTCAAATCTTCGCCCAGTAGCTGAAAAGTAGGCGCTAAAAAGTCCTGCCAAAGTCACATAGGTCGTCATGTTACAATTTAGTCAATAAAACCCTACTACTGGAGCGAAACAGAGTGCTTTGACGCTCGCCGTTCGGCCTCACGAGCTCCGAGAGGCTTGGAAGAGGCCTCACTTGAAAGCTGGATTCCCAAGGCTTGTTTGTGTAAATTCCTAGCCCGCTAGGTAGAAATTAAGCGACCTAAAGTCGTGCCGAAGTCAAATCGGTCGTCATGGTACTCGAGCGAAACTGAGTGCTTTGACGCTCGCCGTTCGGCCCCACAGCTGTCCAGAGACTCGGGGGAGGCCTCCCCTGAACGCTGTATTCCCACCGATCGTTTGTTTAAAATCTTAGCCCAGTAGCTGAAAAGTAGGCGCTAAAAAGTCCTGCCAAAATCACATAGGTCGTCATGTTACAATTTAGCCAATAAAGGCCTCCTACTGGACCGAAACTGAGTGCTTTAACGCTCGCCGCTCGGCCCCACAGCCGTCCAGAGTCTCGGGGGAGGCCTCCCCTGAAAGCTGGATTCCCACCGATCATTTGTTTCAAATCTTAGCCCACTAGCTCAAACGTAGGTGCTAAAAAGTCTTCCCAAAGTCACATAGGTCGTCATGTTACAATTTAGTCAATAAAGGCCGACTACTGGAGAGAAACTGAGTGCTTTAACGCTCGCCGTTCGGCCCCACAACCTCCGAGAGGCTTGGAAGAGGCCTCCCCTGAAAGCTGGATTCCCACCGATCGTTTGTTTCAAATCTTCGCCCAGTAACTGAAAAGTAGGCGCGAAAAAGTCCTGCCAAAATCACATCGGTCGTCATGTTACAATTTAGTCAATAAAACCCTACTACTGGAGCGAAACAGAGTGCTTTGACGCTCGCCGTTCGGCCTCACGAGCTCCGAGAGGCTTGGAAGAGGCCTCACTTGAAAGCTGGATTCCCAAGGCTTGTTTGTGTAAATTCCTAGCCCGCTAGGTAGAAATTAAGCGACCTAAAGTCGTGCCGAAGTCAAATCGGTCGTCATGGTACTCGAGCGAAACTGAGTGCTTTAACGCTCGCCGCTCGGCCCCACAGCCGTCCAGAGACTCGGGGGAGGACTCCCCTGAAAGCTGGATTCCCACCGATCGTTTGTTTCAAATCTTAGCGCACTAGGTCAAAAGTAAGCGCTAAAAAGTCCTGCCAAAATCACATAGGTCGTCATGTTACAATTTACTCAATAAAGGCCTCCTACTGGACCGAAACTGAGTGCTTTAACGCTCGCCGCTCGGCCCCACAGCCGTCCAGAGACTCGGGTGAGGCTTCCCCTGAAAGCTGGATTCCTACCGATCGTTTGTTTCAAATCTTAGCCCACTAGCTCAAAACTAAGCGCTAAAATGTCCTGCCAAAGTCACATAGGTCGTCATGTTACAATTTAGTCAATAAAGGCCTACTACTGGAGAGAAACCAAGTGCTTTAACGCTCGCCGCTCGGCCCCAAAGCCGTCCAGAGACTCGGGGGAGGACTCCCCTGAAAGCTGGATTCCCACCGATCGTTTGTTTCAAATCTTAGCCCACTAGCTCAAAAGTAAGCGCTAAAAAGTATTGCCAAAGTCACATAGGTCGTCATGTTACAATTTAGTCAATAAAGGCCTACTACTGGAGCGAAACCGAGTGCTTTGACGCTCGCCGATAGGCCCCACGACCTCTGAGAGGCTTGGAAGTGGCCTCCCCTGAAATCTGGATTCCCAAGGATTGTCTGTGTGAATTCCTAGCCCGCTAGGCTGAAATTAAGCGACCTAAATTCGTGCCGAAATCAAATCGGTCGTCATGGTACTCGAGCGAAACTGAGTGCTTTAACGCTCGCCGTTCGGCCCCACATCCGTCCAGATAGTCGGGGGAGGACTCCCCTGAAAGCTGGATTCCCACCGATAATGTGTTTCAAATCTTAGCCCACTAGCTCAAAAGTAAGCGCTAAAAAGTCCTGCCAAAATCACATAGGTCGTCATGTTACAATTTATTCAATAAAGGCCTACTACTGGACCGAAACTGAGTGCTTTAACGCTCGCCGCACGGCCCCAAAGCCGTCCAGAGACTCGGGGGAGGAATCCCCTGAAAGCTGGATTCCCAAGGCTTGTCTGTGTAAATTCCTAGCCAGCTAGGCAGAAATTAGGCGACCTAAAGTCGTGCCGAAGTCAAATCGGTCGTCATGGTACTCGAGCGAAACCGAGTGCTTTGACGCTCGCCATTCGGGCCCACGACCTCCGAGAGGCTAGGAAGCGGCCTCCCCTAAAAGCTGGATTCCCACCGATCGTTTTTCTCAAATCTTAGCCCACTAGCTCAAAGGTAGGCGCTAAAAAGTCTTGCCAAAGTCACATAGGTAGTCATGTTACAATTTAGTCAATAAAGGCCTCCTACTGGACCGAAAGTGAGTGCTTTAACGCTCGCTGTTCGGCCCCACGACGTCCGAGAGGCTTGGAAGAGGCCTCCCCTGAAAGCTGGATTCCCAAGGATTGTCTGTGTGAATTCCTAGCCCGCTAGGCTGAAATTAAGCGACCTAAAGTCGTGCCGAAGTCAAATCGGTCGTCATGGCACTCGAGCGAAACAGAGTGCTTTAACACTCGCCGCTCGGCCCCACAGCCGTCCAGAGACTCGGGGGAGGACTACCCAGAAAGCTGGATTCCCACCGATCGTTTGTTTCAAATCTTAGCGCACTAGGTCAAAAGTAAGCGCTAAAACGTCCTGCCAAAGTCACATAGGTTGTCATGTTACAATTTAGTCAATATAGGCCTCCTACTGGAGCGAAACCAAGTGCTTTGATGCTCGCCGTTCGGCCCCACGACCTCCGAGAGGCTTGGAAGAGGCCTCCCCTGAAAGCTGGATTCCCACCGATCGTTTGTTTAAAATCTTAGCCCAGTAGCTGAAAAGTAGGCGCTAAGAAGTCCTGCCAAAATCACATAGGTCGTCATGTTACAATTTAGCCAATAAAGGCCTCCTACTGGACCGAAACTGAGTGCTTTAACGCTCGCCTCGCCGCTCGGCCCCACAGCCGTCCAGAGTCTCGGGGGAGGCCTCCCCTGAAAGCTGGATTCCCACCGATCATTTGTTTCAAATCTTAGCCCACTAGCTCAAACGTAGGTGCTAAAAAGTCTTGCCAAAGTCACATAGGTCGTCATGTTACAATTTAGTCAATAAAGGCCGACTACTGGAGAGAAACTGAGTGCTTTAACGCTCGCCGTTCGGCCCCACAACCTCCGAGAGGCTTGGAAGAGGCCTCCCCTGAAAGCTGGATTCCCACCGATCGTTTGTTTCAAATCTTCGCCCAGTAACTGAAAAGTAGGCGCGAAAAAGTCCTGCCAAAATCACATCGGTCGTCATGTTACAATTTAGTCAATAAAACCCTACTACTGGAGCGAAACAGAGTGCTTTGACGCTCGCCGTTCGGCCTCACGAGCTCCGAGAGGCTTGGAAGAGGCCTCACTTGAAAGCTGGATTCCCAAGGCTTGTTTGTGTAAATTCCTAGCCCGCTAGGTAGAAATTAAGCGACCTAAAGTCGTGCCGAAGTCAAATCGGTCGTCATGGTACTCGAGCGAAACTGAGTGCTTTAACGCTCGCCGCTCGGCCCCACAGCCGTCCAGAGACTCGGGGGAGGACTCCCCTGAAAGCTGGATTCCCACCGATCGTTTGTTTCAAATCTTAGCGCACTAGGTCAAAAGTAAGCGCTAAAAAGTCCTGCCAAAATCACATAGGTCGTCATGTTACAATTTACTCAATAAAGGCCTCCTACTGGACCGAAACTGAGTGCTTTAACGCTCGCCGCTCGGCCCCACAGCCGTCCAGAGACTCGGGTGAGGCTTCCCCTGAAAGCTGGATTCCTACCGATCGTTTGTTTCAAATCTTAGCCCACTAGCTCAAAACTAAGCGCTAAAATGTCCTGCCAAAGTCACATAGGTCGTCATGTTACAATTTAGTCAATAAAGGCCTACTACTGGAGAGAAACCAAGTGCTTTAACGCTCGCCGCTCGGCCCCAAAGCCGTCCAGAGACTCGGGGGAGGACTCCCCTGAAAGCTGGATTCCCACCGATCGTTTGTTTCAAATCTTAGCCCACTAGCTCAAAAGTAAGCGCTAAAAAGTATTGCCAAAGTCACATAGGTCGTCATGTTACAATTTAGTCAATAAAGGCCTACTACTGGAGCGAAACCGAGTGCTTTGACGCTCGCCGATAGGCCCCACGACCTCTGAGAGGCTTGGAAGTGGCCTCCCCTGAAATCTGGATTCCCAAGGATTGTCTGTGTGAATTCCTAGCCCGCTAGGCTGAAATTAAGCGACCTAAATTCGTGCCGAAATCAAATCGGTCGTCATGGTACTCGAGCGAAACTGAGTGCTTTAACGCTCGCCGTTCGGCCCCACATCCGTCCAGATAGTCGGGGGAGGACTCCCCTGAAAGCTGGATTCCCACCGATAATGTGTTTCAAATCTTAGCCCACTAGCTCAAAAGTAAGCGCTAAAAAGTCCTGCCAAAATCACATAGGTCGTCATGTTACAATTTATTCAATAAAGGCCTACTACTGGACCGAAACTGAGTGCTTTAACGCTTGCCGCACGGCCCCAAAGCCGTCCAAGAACTCGGGGGAGGACTCCCCTGAAAGCTGGATTCCCAAGGCTTGTCTGTGTAATTTCCTAGCCCGCTAGGCAGAAATTAGGCGACCTAAAGTCGTGCCGAAGTCAAATCGGTCGTCATGGTACTTGAGCGAAACCGAGTGCTTTGACGCTCGCCGTTCGGGCCCACGACCTCCGAGAGGCTTGGAAGCGGCCTCCCCTAAAAGCTGGATTCCCACCGATCGTTTTTCTCAAATCTTAGCCCACTAGCTCAAAGGTAGGCGCTAAAAAGTCTTGCCAAAGTCACATAGGTAGTCATGTTACAATTTAGTCAATAAAGGCCTCCTACTGGACCGAAAGTGAGTGCTTTAACGCTCGCTGTTCGGCCCCACGACGTCCGAGAGGCTTGGAAGAGGCCTCCCCTGAAAGCTGGATTCCCAAGGATTGTCTGTGTGAATTCCTAGCCCGCTAGGCTGAAATTAAGCGACCTAAAGTCGTGCCGAAGTCAAATCGGTCGTCATGGTACTCGAGCGAAACAGAGTGCTTTAACGCTCGCCGCTCGGCCCCACAGCCGTTCAGAGACTCGGGGGAGGACTACCCAGAAAGCTGGATTCCCACCGATCGTTTGTTTCAAATCTTAGCGCACTAGGTCAAAAGTAAGCGCTAAAACGTCCTGCCAAAGTCACATAGGTTGTCATGTTACAATTTAGTCAATATAGGCCTCCTACTGGAGCGAAACCAAGTGCTTTGACGCTCGCCGTTCGGCCCCACGACCTCCGAGAGGCTTGGAAGAGGCCTCCCCTGAAAGCTGGATTCCCACCGATCGTTTGTTTAAAATCTTAGCCCAGTAGCTGAAAAGTAGGCGCTAAGAAGTCCTGCCAAAATCACATAGGTCGTCATGTTACAATTTAGCCAATAAAGGCCTCCTACTGGACCGAAACTGAGTGCTTTAACGCTCGCCTCGCCGCTCGGCCCCACAGCCGTCCAGAGTCTCGGGGGAGGCCTCCCCTGAAAGCTGGATTCCCACCGATCATTTGTTTCAAATCTTAGCCCACTAGCTCAAACGTAGGTGCTAAAAAGTCTTGCCAAAGTCACATAGGTCGTCATGTTACAATTTAGTCAATAAAGGCCGACTACTGGAGAGAAACTGAGTGCTTTAACGCTCGCCGTTCGGCCCCACAACCTCCGAGAGGCTTGGAAGAGGCTTCCCCTGAAAGCTGGATTCCCACCGATCGTTTGTTTCAAATCTTCGCCCAGTAACTGAAAAGTAGGCGCGAAAAAGTCCTGCCAAAATCACATCGGTCGTCATGTTACAATTTAGTCAAAAAAGGCCTACTACTGGAGCGAAACCGAGTGCTTTGACGCTCGCCGTTCGGCCTCACGACCTCTGAGAGGCTTGGAAGAGTCCTCCCCTGAAAGCTGGATTCCCAAGGATTGTCTGTGTGAATTCCTAGCCCGCTAGGCTGAAATTAAGCGACCTAAAGTCGTGCCGAAGTCAAATCGGTCGTCATGGTACTCGAGCGAAACTGAGTGCTTTAACGCTCACCGTTCGGCCCCACATCCGTCCAGATACTCGGGGGAGGACTCCCCTGAAAGCTGGATTCCCACCGATAATGTGTTTAAAATCTTAGCCCACTAGGTCAAAAGTAAGCGCTAAAAAGTCCTGCCAAAATCACATAGGTCGTCATGTTACAATTTACTCAATAAAGGCCTCCTACTGGACCGAAACTGAGTGCTTTAACGCTCGCCGCTCGGCCCCACAGCCGTCCAGAGACTCGGGTGAGGCTTCCCCTGAAAGCTGGATTCCTACCGATCGTTTGTTTCAAATCTTAGCCCACTAGCTCAAAACTAAGCGCTAAAATGTCCTGCCAAAGTCACATAGGTCGTCATGTTACAATTTAGTCAATAAAGGCCTACTACTGGAGAGAAACCAAGTGCTTTAACGCTCGCCGCTCGGCCCCAAAGCCGTCCAGAGACTCGAGGGAGGACTCCCCTGAAAGCTGGATTCCCACCGATCGTTTGTTTCAAATCTTAGCCCACTAGCTCAAAAGTAAGCGCTAAAAAGTATTGCCAAAGTCACATAGGTCGTCATGTTACAATTTAGTCAATAAAGGCCTACTACTGGAGCGAAACCGAGTGCTTTGACGCTCGCCGATAGGCCCCACGACCTCTGAGAGGCTTGGAAGTGGCCTCCCCTGAAATCTGGATTCCCAAGGATTGTCTGTGTGAATTCCTAGCCCGCTAGGCTGAAATTAAGCGACCTAAATTCGTGCCGAAATCAAATCGGTCGTCATGGTACTCGAGCGAAACTGAGTGCTTTAACGCTCGCCGTTCGGCCCCACATCCGTCCAGATAGTCGGGGGAGGACTCCCCTGAAAGCTGGATTCCCACCGATAATGTGTTTCAAATCTTAGCCCACTAGCTCAAAAGTAAGCGCTAAAAAGTCCTGCCAAAATCACATAGGTCGTCATGTTACAATTTATTCAATAAAGGCCTACTACTGGAACGAAACTGAGTGCTTTAACGCTTGCCGCACGGCCCCAAAGCCGTCCAAGAACTCGGGGGAGGACTCCCCTGAAAGCTGTATTCCCAAGGCTTGTCTGTGTAATTTCCTAGCCCGCTAGGCAGAAATTAGGCGACCTAAAGTCGTGCCGAAGTCAAATCGGTCGTCATGGTACTCGAGCGAAACCGAGTGCTTTGACGCTCGCCGTTCGGGCCCACGACCTCCGAGAGGCTTGGAAGCGGCCTCCCCTAAAAGCTGGATTCTCACCGATCGTTTTTCTCAAATCTTAGCCCACTAGCTCAAAGGTAGGCGCTAAAAAGTCTTGCCAAAGTCACATAGGTAGTCATGTTACAATTTAGTCAATAAAGGCCTCCTACTGGACCGAAAGTGAGTGCTTTAACGCTCGCTGTTCGGCCCCACGACGTCCGAGAGGCTTGGAAGAGGCCTCCCCTGAAAGCTGGATTCCCAAGGATTGTCTGTGTGAATTCCTAGCCCGCTAGGCTGAAATTAAGCGACCTAAAGTCGTGCCGAAGTCAAATCGGTCGTCATGGTACTCGAGCGAAACAGAGTGCTTTAACGCTCGCCGCTCGGCCCCACAGCCGTTCAGAGACTCGGGGGAGGACTACCCAGAAAGCTGGATTCCCACCGATCGTTTGTTTCAAATCTTAGCGCACTAGGTCAAAAGTAAGCGCTAAAACGTCCTGCCAAATTCACATAGGTTGTCATGTTACAATTTAGTCAATATAGGCCTCCTACTGGAGCGAAACCAAGTGCTTTGACGCTCGCCGTTCGGCCCCACGACCTCCGAGAGGCTTGGAAGAGGCCTCCCCTAAAAGCTGGATTCCCACCGATCGTTTGTTTAAAATCTTAGCCCAGTAGCTGAAAAGTAGGCGCTAAGAAGTCCTGCCAAAATCACATAGGTCGTCATGTTACAATTTAGCCAATAAAGGCCTCCTACTGGACCGAAACTGAGTGCTTTAACGCTCGCCTCGCCGCTCGGCCCCACAGCCGTCCAGAGTCTCAAGGGAGGCCTCCCCTGAAAGCTGGATTCCCACCGATCATTTGTTTCAAATCTTAGCCCACTAGCTCAAACGTAGGTGCTAAAAAGTCTTGCCAAAGTCACATAGGTCGTCATGTTACAATTTAGTCAATAAAGGCCGACTACTGGAGAGAATCTGAGTGCTTTAACGCTCGCCGTTCGGCCCCACAACCTCCGAGAGGCTTGGAAGAGGCTTCCCCTGAAAGCTGGATTCCCACCGATCGTTTGTTTCAAATCTTCGCCCAGTAACTGAAAAGTAGGCGCGAAAAAGTCCTGCCAAAATCACATCGGTCGTCATGTTACAATTTAGTCAAAAAAGGCCTACTACTGGAGCGAAACCGAGTGCTTTGACGCTCGCCGTTCGGCCTCACGACCTCTGAGAGGCTTGGAAGAGTCCTCCCCTGAAAGCTGGATTCCCAAGGATTGTCTGTGTGAATTCCTAGCCCGCTAGGCTGAAATTAAGCGACCTAAAGTCGTGCCGAAGTCAAATCGGTCGTCATGGTACTCGAGCGAAACTGAGTGCTTTAACGCTCACCGTTCGGCCCCACATCCGTCCAGATACTCGGGGGAGGACTCCCCTGAAAGCTGGATTCCCACCGATAATGTGTTTAAAATCTTACCCCACTAGCTCAAAAGTAAGCGCTAAAAAGTCCTGCCAAAATCACATAGGTCGTCATGTTACAATTTATTCAATAAAGGCCTACTACTGGACCGAAACTGAGTGCTTTAACGCTCGCCGCTCGGCCCCAAAGCCGTCCAGAGACTCGGGGGAGGACTCCCCTGAAAGCTGGATTCCCACCGATCGTTTGTTTCAAATCTTAGCGCACTAGGTCAAAAGTAAGCGCTAAAAAGTCCTGCCAAAGTCACATAGGTTGTCATGTTACAATTTAGTCAATAAAGGCCTAAGACTGGAGCGAAACCGAGTGCTTTGACGCTCGCCGTTCGGGCCCACGACCTCCGAGAGGCTTGGAAGAGGCCTCCCCTGATAGCTGGATTCCCACCGATCGTTTGTTTCAAATATTCGCCCAGTAACTGAAAAGTAGGCGCGAAAAAGTCCTGCCAAAATCACATCGGTCGTCATGTTACAATTTAGTCAAAAAAGGCCTACTACTGGAGCGAAACCGAGTGCTTTGACGCTCGCCGTTCGGCCTCACGACCTCTGAGAGGCTTGGAAGAGTTCTCCCCTGAAAGCTGGATTCCCAAGGATTGTCTGTGTGAATTCCTAGCCCGCTAGGCTGAAATTAAGCGACCTAAAGTCGTGCCGAAGTCAAATCGGTCGTCATGTTACTCGAGCGAAACTGAGTGCTTTAACGCTCGCCGTTCGGCCCCTCATCCGTCCAGATACTCGGGGGAGGACTCCCCTGAAAGCTGGATTCCCACCGATAATGTGTTTCAAATCTTAGCCCACTAGCTAAAAAGTAAGCGCTAAAAAGTCCTGCCAAAATCACATAGGTCGTCATGTTACAATTTATTCAATAAAGGCCTACTACTGGACCGAAACTGAGTGCTTTAACGCTCGCCGCTCGGCCCCAAAGCCGTCCAGAGACTCGGGGGAGGACTCCCCTGAAAGCTGGATTCCCACCGATCGTTTTTTTCAAATCTTAGCGCACTAGGTCAAAAGTAAGCGCTAAAAAGTCCTGCCAAAGTCACATAGGTTGTCATGTTACAATTTAGTCAATAAAGGCCTAAGACTGGAGCGAAACCGAGTGCTTTGACGCTCGCCGTTCGGGCCCACGACCTCCGAGAGGCTTGGAAGAGGCCTCCCCTGATAGCTGGATTCCCAAGGCTTGTTTGTGTAAATTCCTAGCCCGCTAGGTAGAAATTAAGCGAACTAAAGTCGTGCCGAAGTCAAATCGGTCGTCATGGTACTCGAGCGAAACTGAGTGCTTTAACGCTCGCCGCTCAGCCCCACAGCCGTCCAGAGACTCGGGGGTGGACTCCCCTGAAAGCTGGATTCCCACCGATCGTTTGTTTCAAATCTTAGCGCACTAGGTCAAAAGTAAGCGCTAAAAAGTCCTGCCAAAATCACATAGGTCGTCATGTTACAATTTACTCAATAAAGGCCTCCTACTGGACCGAAACTGAGTGCTTTAACGCTCGCCGCTTAGCCCCACAGCCGTCCAAAGACTCGGGTGAGGCTTCCCCTGAAAGCTGGATTCCCACCGATCGTTTATTTCAAATCTTAGCCCACTAGCTCAAAACTAGGCGCTAAAATGTCCTGCCAAAGTCACATAGGTCGTCATGTTACAATTTAGTCAATAAAGGCCTACTACTGGAGAGAAACCAAGTGCTTTGACGCTCGCCGTTCGGCCCCACAGCTGTCCAGAGACTCGGGGGAGGCCTCCCCTGAAAGCTGTATTCCCACCGATCGTTTGTTTCAAATCTTAGCCCACTAGCTCAAAAGTAAGCGCTAAAAAGTCTTGCCAAAGTCACATAGGTCGTCATGTTACAATTTAGTCAATAAAGGCCTACTACTGGAGCGAAACCGAGTGCTTTGACGCTCGCCGATAGGCCCCACGACCTCTGAGAGGCTTGGAAGTGGCCTCCCCTGAAAGCTGGATTCCCAAGGATCGTCTGTGTGAATTCCTAGCCCGCTAGGCTGAAATTAAGCGACCTAAAGTCGTGCCGAAGTCAAATCGGTCGTCATGGTACTCGAGCGAAACTGAGTGCTTTAACGCTCGCCGCTCGGCCCCACAGCCGTCCAGAGACTCGGGGGAGGACTACCCGGAAAGCTGGATTCCCACCGATCGTTTGTTTCAAATCTTAGCGCACTAGGTCAAAAGTAAGCGCTAAAACGTCCTGCCAAAGTCACATAGGTTGTCATATTACAATTTAGTCAATATAGACCTCCAACTGGAGCGAAACAGAGTGCATTGACGCTCGCCGTTCGGCCCCACGACCTCCGAGAGGCTTGGAAGAGGCCTCCCCTGAAAGCTGGATTCCCACCGATCGTTTGTTTAAAATCTTAGCCCAGTAGCTGAAAAGTAGGCGCTAAGAAGTCCTGCCAAAATCACATAGGTCGTCATGTTACAATTTAGCCAATAAAGGCCTCCTACTGGACCGAAACTGAGTGCTTTAACGCTCGCCGCTCTGCCCCACAGCCGTCCAGAGACTCGGGGGAGGCCTCCCCTAAAAGCTGGATTCCCACCGATCGTTTGTTTCAAATCTTAGCCCAGTAGCTGAAAAGTAGGCGCAAAAAAGTCTTGCCAAAGTCACATAGGTCGTTATGTTACAATTTAGTCAATAAAGACCTACTACTGGAGCGAAACCAAGTGCTTTGACGCTCGCCGTTCGACCCCACGACCTCTGAGAGGCTTGGAAGAGGCCTCCCCTGAAAGCTGGATTCCCAAGGATTGTCTGTGTGAATTCCTAGCCCGCTAGTCTAAAATTAAGCGACCTAAAGTCGTGCCGAAGTCAAATCGGTCGTCATGGTACTCGAGCAAAACTGAGCGCTTTAACGCTCGCCGCTCGGCCCCACAGCCGTCCAGAGACTAGGGGGAGGACTCCCCTTAAAGCTGGATTCCCACCGATCGTTTGTTTCAAATCTTAGCGCACTAGGTCAAAAGTAAGCGCTAAAAAGTCCTGCCAAAATCACATAGGTTGTCATGTCACAATTTAGTCAGTAAAGGCCTCCTACTGGAGCGAAACCGAGTGCTTTGACGCTCGCCGTTCGGCCCCACAGCCGTCCAGAGTCTCGGCGGAGGCCTCCCTTGAAACCTGGATTCCCACCGATCGTTTGTTTCAAATCTTAGCCCACTAGCTCAAACGTAGGCGCTAAAAAGTCTTGCCAAAGTCACATAGGTCGTCATGTTACAATTTAGTCAATAAAGGCCTACTACTGGAGAGAAACCAAGTGCTTTGACGCTCGCCGTTCGGCCCCACAGCTGTCCAGAGACTCGGGGGAGGCCTCCCCTGAAAGCTGTATTCCCACCGATCGTTTGTTTCAAATCTTAGCCCACTAGCTCAAAAGTAAGCGCTAAAAAGTCTTGCCAAAGTCACATAAGTCGTCATGTTACAATTTAGTCAATAAAGGCCTACTACTGGAGCGAAACCGAGTGCTTTGACGCTCGCCGATAGGCCCCACGACCTCTGAGAGGCTTGGAAGTGGCCTCCCCTGAAAGCTGGATTCCCAAGGATTGTCTGTGTGAATTCCTAGCCCGCTAGGCTGAAATTAAGCGACCTAAAGTCGTGCCGAAGTCAAATCGGTCGTCATGGTACTCGAGCGAAACTGAGTGCTTTAACGCTCGCCGCTCGGCCCCACAGCCGTCCAGAGACTCGGGGGAGGACTACCCAGAAAGCTGGATTCCCACCGATCGTGGGTTTCAAATCTTATCGCACGAGGTCAAAAGTAAGCGCTAAAACGTCCTGCCAAAGTCACATAGGTTGTCATGTTACAATTTAGTCAATATAGGCCTCCTACTGGAGCGAAACCGAATGCATTGACGCTCGCCGTTCGGCCCCACGACCTCCGAGAGGCTTGGAAGAGGCCTCCCCTGAAAGCTGGATTCCCACCGATCGTTTGTTTAAAATCTTAGCCCAGTAGCTGAAAAGTAGGCGCTAAGAAGTCCTGCCAAAATCACATAGGTCGTCATGTTACAATTTAGCCAATAAAGGCCTCCTACTGGACCGAAACTGAGTGCTTTAACGCTCGCCGCTCGGCCCCACAGCCGTCCAGAGACTCGGGGGAGGCCTCCCCTAAAAGCTGGATTCCCACCGATCGTTTTTTTCAAATCTTAGCCCAGTAGCTGAAAAGTAGGCGCAAAAAAGTCTTGCCAAAGTCACATAGGTCGTTATGTTACAATTTAGTCAATAAAGACCTACTACTGGAGCGAAACCGAGTGCTTTGACGCTCGCCGCTCGGCCCCACAGCCGTCCAGAGACTCGGGGGAGGACTCCCCTGAAAGCTGGATTCCCACCGATCGTTTGTTTCAAATCTTAGCGCACTAGGTGAAAAGTAAGCGCTAAAAAGTCCTGCCAAAGTCACATAGGTTGTCATGTTACAATTTAGTCAATAAAGGCCTACTACTGGAGCGAAACCGAGTGCTTTGACGCTCGCCGTTCGGGCCCACGCCCTCCGAGAGGCTTGGAAGAGGCCTCCCCTGAAAGCTGGATTCCCACCGATCGTTTCTTTCAAATCTTAGCCCAGTAGCTGAAAAGTAGGCGCTAAAAAGTCCTGCCAAAATCACATAGGTCGTCATGTTACAATTTAGTCAATAAAGTCCGCCTACTGGACCGAAACTGAGTGCTTTAACGCTCGCCGCTCGGCCCCACAGCCGCCCAGACACTCGGGGGAGGCCTCCCTTGAAAGCTGGATTCCCAAGGCTTGTTTGTGTAAATTCCTAGCCCGCTAGGTAGAAATTAAGCGAACTAAAGTCGTGCCGAAGTCAAATCGGTCGTCATGGTACTCGAGCGAAACTGAGTGCTTTAACGCTCGCCGCTCGGCCCCACAGCCGTCCAGAGACTCGGGGGAGGACGACCCGGAAAGCTGGATTCCCACCGATCGTTTGTTTCAAATCTTAGCGCACTAGGTCAAAAGTAAGCGCTAAAACGTCCTGCCAAAGTCACATAGGTTGTCATGTTACAATTTAGTCAATATAGGCCTCCTACTGGAGCGAAACCGAGTGCTTTGACGCTCGCCGTTCGGCCCCACGACCTCCGAGAGGCTTGGAAGAGGCCTCCCCTGAAAGCTGGATTCCCACCGATCGTTTGTTTCAAATCTTCGCCCAGTAGCTAAAAAGTAGGCGCTAAAAAGTCCTGCCAAAGTCACATAGGTCGTCATGTTACAATTTAGTCAATAAAACCCTACTACTGGAGCGAAACAGAGTGCTTTGACGCTCGCCGTTCGGCCTCACGAGCTCCGAGAGGCTTGGAAAAGGCCTCCCTTGAAAGCTGGATTCCCAAGGCTTGTTTGTGTAAATTCTTAGCCCGCTAGGTAGAAATTAAGCGACCTAAAGTCGTGCCGAAGTCAAATCGGTCGTCATGGTACTCGAGCGAAACTGAGTGCTTTAACGCTCGCCGTTCGGCCCCACAGCTGTCCAGAGACTCGGGGGAGGACTCCCCTGAAAGCTGTATTCCCACCGATCGTTTGTTTCAAATCTTAGCCCACTAGCTCAAAAGTAAGCGCTAAAAAGTCTTGCCAAAGTCACATAAGTCGTCATGTTACAATTTAGTCAATAAAGGCCTACTACTGGAGCGAAACCGAGTGCTTTGACGCTCGCCGATAGGCCCCACGACCTCTGAGAGGCTTGGAAGTGGCCTCCCCTGAAAGCTGGATTCCCAAGGATTGTCTGTGTGAATTCCTAGCCCGCTAGGCTGAAATTAAGCGACCTAAAGTCGTGCCGAAGTCAAATCGGTCGTCATGGTACTCGAGCGAAACTGAGTGCTTTAACGCTCGCCGCTCGGCCCCACAGCCGTCCAGAGACTCGGGGGAGGACTACCCAGAAAGCTGGATTCCCACCGATCGTGGGTTTCAAATCTTATCGCACGAGGTCAAAAGTAAGCGCTAAAACGTCCTGCCAAAGTCACATAGGTTGTCATGTTACAATTTAGTCAATATAGGCCTCCTACTGGAGCGAAACCGAATGCATTGACGCTCGCCGTTCGGCCCCACGACCTCCGAGAGGCTTGGAAGAGGCCTCCCCTGAAAGCTGGATTCCCACCGATCGTTTGTTTAAAATCTTAGCCCAGTAGCTGAAAAGTAGGCGCTAAGAAGTCCTGCCAAAATCACATAGGTCGTCATGTTACAATTTAGCCAATAAAGGCCTCCTACTGGACCGAAACTGAGTGCTTTAACGCTCGCCGCTCGGCCCCACAGCCGTCCAGAGACTCGGGGGAGGCCTCCCCTAAAAGCTGGATTCCCACCGATCGTTTTTTTCAAATCTTAGCCCAGTAGCTGAAAAGTAGGCGCAAAAAAGTCTTGCCAAAGTCACATAGGTGGTTATGTTACAATTTAGTCAATAAAGACCTACTACTGGAGCGAAACCGAGTGCTTTGACGCTCGCCGCTCGGCCCCACAGCCGTCCAGAGACTCGGGGGAGGACTCCCCTGAAAGCTGGATTCCCACCGATCGTTTGTTTCAAATCTTAGCGCACTAGGTGAAAAGTAAGCGCTAAAAAGTCCTGCCAAAGTCACATAGGTTGTCATGTTACAATTTAGTCAATAAAGGCCTACTACTGGAGCGAAACCGAGTGCTTTGACGCTCGCCGTTCGGGCCCACGCCCTCCGAGAGGCTTGGAAGAGGCCTCCCCTGAAAGCTGGATTCCCACCGATCGTTTCTTTCAAATCTTAGCCCAGTAGCTGAAAAGTAGGCGCTAAAAAGTCCTGCCAAAATCACATAGGTCGTCATGTTACAATTTAGTCAATAAAGTCCGCCTACTGGACCGAAACTGAGTGCTTTAACGCTCGCCGCTCGGCCCCACAGCCGCCCAGACACTCGGGGGAGGCCTCCCTTAAAAGCTGGATTCCCAAGGCTTGTTTGTGTAAATTCCTAGCCCGCTAGGTAGAAATTAAGCGAACTAAAGTCGTGCCGAAGTCAAATCGGTCGTCATGGTACTCGAGCGAAACTGAGTGCTTTAACGCTCGCCGCTCGGCCCCACAGCCGTCCAGAGACTCGGGGGAGGACGACCCGGAAAGCTGGATTCCCACCGATCGTTTGTTTCAAATCTTAGCGCACTAGGTCAAAAGTAAGCGCTAAAACGTCCTGCCAAAGTCACATAGGTTGTCATGTTACAATTTAGTCAATATAGGCCTCCTACTGGAGCGAAACCGAGTGCTTTGACGCTCGCCGTTCGGCCCCACGACCTCCGAGAGGCTTGGAAGAGGCCTCCCCTGAAAGCTGGATTCCCACCGATCGTTTGTTTCAAATCTTCGCCCAGTAGCTAAAAAGTAGGCGCTAAAAAGTCCTGCCAAAGTCACATAGGTCGTCATGTTACAATTTAGTCAATAAAACCCTACTACTGGAGCGAAACAGAGTGCTTTGACGCTCGCCGTTCGGCCTCACGAGCTCCGAGAGGCTTGGAAGAGGCCTCCCTTGAAAGCTGGATTCCCAAGGCTTGTTTGTGTAAATTCTTAGCCCGCTAGGTAGAAATTAAGCGACCTAAAGTCGTGCCGAAGTCAAATCGGTCGTCATGGTACTCGAGCGAAACTGAGTGCTTTAACGCTCGCCGCTCGGCCCCATAGCCGTCCAGAGACTCGGGGGAGGACTCCCCTGAAAGCTGGATTCCCACCGATCGTTTGTTTCAAATCTTAGCGCACTCGGTGAAAAGTAAGCGCTAAAAAGTCCTGCCAAAGTCACATAGGTTGTCATGTTACAATTTAGTCAATAAAGGCCTACTACTGGAGCGAAACCGAGTGCTTTGACGCTCGCCGTTCGGGCCCACGCCCTCCGAGAGGCTTGGAAGAGGCCTCCCCTGAAAGCTGGATTCCCACCGATCGTTTCTTTCAAATCTTAGCCCAGTAGCTGAAAAGTAGGCGCTAAAAAGTCCTGCCAAAATCACATAGGTCGTCATGTTACAATTTAGTCAATAAAGTCCGCCTACTGGACCGAAACTGAGTGCTTTAACGGTCGCCGCTCGGCCCCACAGCCGTCCAGAGACTCGGGGGAGGCCTCCCCTAAAAGCTGGATTCCCACCGATCGTTTGTTTCAAATCTTAGCCCAGTAGCTGAAAAGTAGGCGCAAAAAAGTCTTGCCAAAGTCACATAGGTCGTTATGTTACAATTTAGTCAATAAAGACCTACTACTGGAGCGAAACCGAGTGCTTTGACGCTCGCCGCTCGGCCCCACAGCCGTCCAGAGACTCGGGGGAGGACTCCCCTGAAAGCTGGATTCCCACCGATCGTTTGTTTCAAATCTTAGCGCACTAGGTGAAAAGTAAGCGCTAAAAAGTCCTGCCAAAGTCACATAGGTTGTCATGTTACAATTTAGTCAATAAAGGCCTACTACTGGAGCGAAACCGAGTGCTTTGACGCTCGCCGTTCGGGCCCACGCCCTCCGAGAGGCTTGGAAGAGGCCTCCCCTGAAAGCTGGATTCCCACCGATCGTTTCTTTCAAATCTTAGCCCAGTAGCTGAAAAGTAGGCGCTAAGAAGTCCTGCCAAAATCACATAGGTCGTCATGTTACAATTTAGCCAATAAAGGCCTCCTACTGGACCGAAACTGAGTGCTTTAACGCTCGCCGCTCGGCCCCACAGCCGTCCAGAGACTCGGGGGAGGCCTCCCCTAAAAGCTGGATTCCCACCGATCGTTTTTTTCAAATCTTAGCCCAGTAGCTGAAAAGTAGGCGCAAAAAAGTCTTGCCAAAGTCACATAGGTCGTTATGTTACAATTTAGTCAATAAAGACCTACTACTGGAGCGAAACCGAGTGCTTTGACGCTCGCCGCTCGGCCCCACAGCCGTCCAGAGACTCGGGGGAGGACTCCCCTGAAAGCTGGATTCCCACCGATCGTTTGTTTCAAATCTTAGCGCACTAGGTGAAAAGTAAGCGCTAAAAAGTCCTGCCAAAGTCACATAGGTTGTCATGTTACAATTTAGTCAATAAAGGCCTACTACTGGAGCGAAACCGAGTGCTTTGACGCTCGCCGTTCGGCCCCACGACCTCCGAGAGGCTTGGAAGAGGCCTCCCCTGAAAGCTGGATTCCCACCGATCGTTTGTTTCAAATCTTCGCCCAGTAGCTAAAAAGTAGGCGCTAAAAAGTCCTGCCAAAGTCACATAGGTCGTCATGTTACAATTTAGTCAATAAAGTCCGCCTACTGGACCGAAACTGAGTGCTTTAACGCTCGCCGCTCGGCCCCACAGCCGCCCAGACACTCGGGGGAGGCCTCCCTTGAAAGCTGGATTCCCAAGGCTTGTTTGTGTAAATTCCTAGCCCGCTAGGTAGAAATTAAGCGAACTAAAGTCGTGCCGAAGTCAAATCGGTCGTCATGGTACTCGAGCGAAACTGAGTGCTTTAACGCTCGCCGCTCGGCCCCACAGCCGTCCAGAGACTCGGGGGAGGACGACCCGGAAAGCTGGATTCCCACCGATCGTTTGTTTCAAATCTTAGCGCACTAGGTCAAAAGTAAGCGCTAAAACGTCCTGCCAAAGTCACATAGGTTGTCATGTTACAATTTAGTCAATATAGGCCTCCTACTGGAGCGAAACCGAGTGCTTTGACGCTCGCCGTTCGGCCCCACGACCTCCGAGAGGCTTGGAAGAGCCCTCCCCTGAAAGCTGGATTCCCACCGATCGTTTGTTTCAAATCTTCGCCCAGTAGCTAAAAAGTAGGCGCTAAAAAGTCCTGCCAAAGTCACATAGGTCGTCATGTTACAATTTAGTCAATAAAACCCTACTACTGGAGCGAAACAGAGTGCTTTGACGCTCGCCGTTCGGCCTCACGATCTCCGAGAGGCTTGGAAAAGGCCTCCCTTGAAAGCTGGATTCCCAAGGCTTGTTTGTGTAAATTCTTAGCCCGCTAGGTAGAAATTAAGCGACCTAAAGTCGTGCCGAAGTCAAATCGGTCGTCATGGTACTCGAGCGAAACTGAGTGCTTTAACGCTCGCCGTTCGGCCCCACAGCTGTCCAGAGACTCGGGGGAGGACTCCCCTGAAAGCTGTATTCCCACCGATCGTTTGTTTCAAATCTTAGCCCACTAGCTCAAAAGTAAGCGCTAAAAAGTCTTGCCAAAGTCACATAAGTCGTCATGTTACAATTTAGTCAATAAAGGCCTACTACTGGAGCGAAACCGAGTGCTTTGACGCTCGCCGATAGGCCCCACGACCTCTGAGAGGCTTGGAAGTGGCCTCCCCTGAAAGCTGGATTCCCAAGGATTGTCTGTGTGAATTCCTAGCCCGCTAGGCTGAAATTAAGCGACCTAAAGTCGTGCCGAAGTCAAATCGGTCGTCATGGTACTCGAGCGAAACTGAGTGCTTTAACGCTCGCCGCTCGGCCCCACAGCCGTCCAGAGACTCGGGGGAGGACTACCCAGAAAGCTGGATTCCCACCGATCGTGGGTTTCAAATCTTATCGCACGAGGTCAAAAGTAAGCGCTAAAACGTCCTGCCAAAGTCACATAGGTTGTCATGTTACAATTTAGTCAATATAGGCCTCCTACTGGAGCGAAACCGAATGCATTGACGCTCGCCGTTCGGCCCCACGACCTCCAAGAGGCTTGGAAGAGGCCTCCCCTGAAAGCTGGATTCCCACCGATCGTTTGTTTAAAATCTTAGCCCAGTAGCTGAAAAGTAGGCGCTAAGAAGTCCTGCCAAAATCACATAGGTCGTCATGTTACAATTTAGCCAATAAAGGCCTCCTACTGGACCGAAACTGAGTGCTTTAACGCTCGCCGCTCGGCCCCACAGCCGTCCAGAGACTCGGGGGAGGCCTCCCCTAAAAGCTGGATTCCCACCGATCGTTTTTTTCAAATCTTAGCCCAGTAGCTGAAAAGTAGGCGCAAAAAAGTCTTGCCAAAGTCACATAGGTCGTTATGTTACAATTTAGTCAATAAAGACCTACTACTGGAGCGAAACCGAGTGCTTTGACGCTCGCCGCTCGGCCCCACAGCCGTCCAGAGACTCGGGGGAGGACTCCCCTGAAAGCTGGATTCCCACCGATCGTTTGTTTCAAATCTTAGCGCACTAGGTGAAAAGTAAGCGCTAAAAAGTCCTGCCAAAGTCACATAGGTTGTCATGTTACAATTTAGTCAATAAAGGCCTACTACTGGAGCGAAACCGAGTGCTTTGACGCTCGCCGTTCGGCCCCACGACCTCTGAGAGGCTTGGAAGAGGCCTCCCCTGAAAGCTGGATTCCCACCGATCGTTTGTTTCAAATCTTCGCCCAGTAGCTAAAAAGTAGGCGCTAAAAAGTCCTGCCAAAGTCACATAGGTCGTCATGTTACAATTTAGTCAATAAAACCCTACTACTGGAGCGAAACAGAGTGCTTTGACGCTCGCCGTTCGGCCTCACGAGCTCCGAGAGGCTTGGAAAAGGCCTCCCTTGAAAGCTGGATTCCCAAGGCTTGTTTGTGTAAATTCTTAGCCCGCTAGGTAGAAATTAAGCGACCTAAAGTCGTGCCGAAGTCAAATCGGTCGTCATGGTACTCGAGCAAAACTGAGTGCTTTAACGCTCGCCGCTCGGCCCCATAGCCGTCCAGAGACTCGGGGGAGGACTCCCCTGAAAGCTGGATTCCCACCGATCGTTTGTTTCAAATCTTAGCGCACTCGGTGAAAAGTAAGCGCTAAAAAGTCCTGCCAAAGTCACATAGGTTGTCATGTTACAATTTAGTCAATAAAGGCCTACTACTGGAGCGAAACCGAGTGCTTTGACGCTCGCCGTTCGGGCCCACGCCCTCCGAGAGGCTTGGAAGAGGCCTCCCCTGAAAGCTGGATTCCCACCGATCGTTTCTTTCAAATCTTAGCCCAGTAGCTGAAAAGTAGGCGCTAAAAAGTCCTGCCAAAATCACATAGGTCGTCATGTTACAATTTAGTCAATAAAGTCCGCCTACTGGACCGAAACTGAGTGCTTTAACGGTCTCCGCTCGGCCCCACAGCCGTCCAGAGACTCGGGGGAGGCCTCCCCTAAAAGCTGGATTCCCACCGATCGTTTGTTTCAAATCTTAGCCCAGTAGCTGAAAAGTAGGCGCAAAAAAGTCTTGCCAAAGTCACATAGGTCGTTATGTTACAATTTAGTCAATAAAGACCTACTACTGGAGCGAAACCGAGTGCTTTGACGCTCGCCGCTCGGCCCCACAGCCGTCCAGAGACTCGGGGGAGGCCTCCCCTAAAAGCTGGATTCCCACCGATCGTTTGTTTCAAATCTTAGCGCACTAGGTGAAAAGTAAGCGCTAAAAAGTCCTGCCAAAGTCACATAGGTTGTCATGTTACAATTTAGTCAATAAAGGCCTACTACTGGAGCGAAACCGAGTGCTTTGACGCTCGCCGTTCGGGCCCACGCCCTCCGAGAGGCTTGGAAGAGGCCTCCCCTGAAAGCTGGATTCCCACCGATCGTTTCTTTCAAATCTTAGCCCAGTAGCTGAAAAGTAGGCGCTAAAAAGTCCTGCCAAAATCACATAGGTCGTCATGTTACAATTTAGTCAATAAAGTCCGCCTACTGGACCGAAACTGAGTGCTTTAACGCTCGCCGCTCGGCCCCACAGCCGCCCAGACACTCGGGGGAGGCCTCCCTTGAAAGCTGGATTCCCAAGGCTTGTTTGTCTAAATTCCTAGCCCGCTAGCTAGAAATTAAGCGAACTAAAGTCGTGCCGAAGTCTAATCGGTCGTCATGGTACTCGAGCGAAACTGAGTGCTTTAACGCTCGCCGCTCGGCCCCACAGCCGTCCAGAGACTCGGGGGAGGACGACCCGGAAAGCTGGATTCCCACCGATCGTTTGTTTCAAATCTTAGCGCACTAGGTCAAAAGTAAGCGCTAAAACGTCCTGCCAAAGTCACATAGGTTGTCATGTTACAATTTAGTCAATATAGGCCTCCTACTGGAGCGAAACCGAGTGCTTTGACGCTCGCCGTTCGGCCCCACGACCTCAGAGAGGCTTGGAAGAGGCCTCCCCTGAAAGCTGGATTCCCACCGATCGTTTCTTTCAAATCTTAGCCCAGTAGCTAAAAAGTAGGCGCTAAAAAGTCCTGCCAAAATCACATAGGTCGTCATGTTACAATTTAGTCAATAAAGTCCGCCTACTGGACCGAAACTGAGTGCTTTAACGCTCGCCGCTCGGCCCCACAGCCGCCCAGACACTCGGGGGAGGCCTCCCTTGAAAGCTGGATTCCCAAGGCTTGTTTGTCTAAATTCCTAGCCCGCTAGCTAGAAATTAAGCGAACTAAAGTCGTGCCGAAGTCTAATCGGTCGTCATGGTACTCGAGCGAAACTGAGTGCTTTAACGCTCGCCGCTCGGCCCCACAGCCGTCCAGAGACTCGGGGGAGGACGACCCGGAAAGCTGGATTCCCACCGATCGTTTGTTTCAAATCTTAGCGCACTAGGTCAAAAGTAAGCGCTAAAACGTCCTGCCAAAGTCACATAGGTTGTCATGTTACAATTTAGTCAATATAGGCCTCCTACTGGAGCGAAACCGAGTGCTTTGACGCTCGCCGTTCGGCCCCACGACCTCAGAGAGGCTTGGAAGAGGCCTCCCCTGAAAGCTGGATTCCCACCGATCGTTTGTTTCAAATCTTCGCCCAGTAGCTAAAAAGTAGGCGCTAAAAAGTCCTGCCAAAGTCACATAGGTCGTCATGTTACAATTTAGTCAATAAAACCCTACTACTGGAGCGAAACAGAGTGCTTTGACGCTCGCCGTTCGGCCTCACGAGCTCCGAGAGGCTTGGAAAAGGCCTCCCTTGAAAGCTGGATTCCCAAGGCTTGTTTGTGTAAATTCTTAGCCCGCTAGGTAGAAATTAAGCGACCTAAAGTCGTGCCGAAGTCAAATCGGTCGTCATGGTACTCGAGCGAAACTGAGTGCTTTAACGCTCGCCCCCATAGCCGTCCAGAGACTCGGGGGAGGACTCCCCTGAAAGCTGGATTCCCACCGATCGTTTGTTTCAAATCTTAGCGCACTAGGTGAAAAGTAAGCGCTAAAAAGTCCTGCCAAAGTCACATAGGTTGTCATGTTACAATTTAGTCAATAAAGGCCTACTACTGGAGCGAAACCGAGTGCTTTGACGCTCGCCGTTCGGGCCCACGCCCTCCGAGAGGCTTGGAAGAGGCCTCCCCTGAAAGCTGGATTCCCACCGATCGTTTCTTTCAAATCTTAGCCCAGTAGCTGAAAAGTAGGCGCTAAAAAGTCCTGCCAAAATCACATAGGTCGTCATGTTACAATTTAGTCAATAAAGTCCGCCTACTGGACCGAAACTGAGTGCTTTAACGCTCGCCGCTCGGCCCCACAGCCGTCCAGACACTCGGGGGAGGCCTCCCTTGAAAGCTGGATTCCCAAGGCTTGTTTGTGTAAATTCCTAGCCCGCTAGGTAGAAATTAAGCGAACTAAAGTCGTGCCGAAGTCAAATCGGTCGTCATGGTACTCGAGCGAAACTGAGTGCTTTAACGCTCGCCGCTCGGCCCCACAGCAGTCCAGAGACTCGGGGGAGGACTCCCCTGAAAGCTGGATTCCCACCGATCGTTTGTTTCAAATCTTCGCCCAGTAGCTGAAAAGTAGGCGCTAAAAAGTCCTGCCAAAGTCACATAGGTCGTCATGTTACAATTTAGTCAATAAAACCCTACTACTGGAGCGAAACAGAGTGCTTTGACGCTCGCCGTTCGGCCTCACGAGCTCCGAAAGGCTTGGAAGAGGCCTCCCTTGAAAGCTGGATTCCCAAGGCTTGTTTGTGTAAATTCTTAGCCCGCTAGGTAGAAATTAAGCGACCTAAAGTCGTGCCGAAGTCAAATCGGTCGTCATGGTACTCGAGCGAAACTGAGTGCTTTAACGCTCGCCGCTCGGCCCCACAGCCGTCCAGAGACTCGGGGGAGGACTCCCCTGAAAGCTGGATTCCCACCGATCGTTTGTTTCAAATCTTAGCGCACTAGGTGAAAAGTAAGCGCTAAAAAGTCCTGCCAAAGTCACATAGGTTGTCATGTTACAATTTAGTCAATAAAGGCCTACTACTGGAGCGAAACCGAGTGCTTTGACGCTCGCCGTTCGGGCCCACGCCCTCCGAGAGGCTTGGAAGAGGCCTCCCCTGAAAGCTGGATTCCCACCGATTGTTTCTTTCAAATCTTAGCGCACTAGGTGAAAAGTAAGCGCTAAAAGGTCCTGCCAAAGTCACATAGGTTGTCATGTTACAATTTAGTCAATAAAGGCCTACTACTGGAGCGAAACCGAGTGCTTTGACGCTCGCCGTTCGGGCCCACGCCCTCCGAGAGGCTTGGAAGAGGCCTCCCCTGAAAGCTGGATTCCCACCGATCGTTTCTTTCAAATCTTAGCCCAGTAGCTGAAAAGTAGGCGCTAAAAAGTCCTGCCAAAATCACATAGGTCGTCATGTTACAATTTAGTCAATAAAGTCCGCCTACTGGACCGAAACTGAGTGCTTTAACGCTCGCCGCTCGGCCCCACAGCCGTCCAGACACTCGGGGGAGGCCTCCCTTGAAAGCTGGATTCCCAAGGCTTGTTTGTGTAAATTCCTAGCCCGCTAGGTAGAAATTAAGCGAACTAAAGTCGTGCCGAAGTCAAATCGGTCGTCATGGTACTCGAGCGAAACTGAGTGCTTTAACGCTCGCCGCTCGGCCCCACAGCCGTCCAGAGACTCGGGGGAGGACGACCCGGAAAGCTGGATTCCCACCGATCGTTTGTTTCAAATCTTCGCCCAGTAGCTGAAAAGTAGGCGCTAAAAAGTCCTGCCAAAGTCACATAGGTCGTCATGTTACAATTTAGTCAATAAAACCCTACTACTGGAGCGAAACAGAGTGCTTTGACGCTCGCCGTTCGGCCTCACGAGCTCCGAGAGGCTTGGAAGAGGCCTCCCTTGAAAGCTGGATTCCCAAGGCTTGTTTGTGTAAATTCTTAGCCCGCTAGGTAGAAATTAAGCGACCTAAAGTCGTGCCGAAGTCAAATCGGTCGTCATGGTACTCGAGCGAAACGGAGTGCTTTAACGCTCGCCGCTCGGCCCCACAGCCGTCCAGAGACTCGGGGGAGGACTCCCCTGAAAGCTGGATTCCCACCGATCGTTTGTTTCAAATCTTAGCGCACTAGGTGAAAAGTAAGCGCTAAAAAGTCCTGCCAAAGTCACATAGGTTGTCATGTTACAATTTAGTCAATAAAGGCCTACTACTGGAGCGAAACCGAGTGCTTTGACGCTCGCCGTTCGGGCCCACGCCCTCCGAGAGGCTTGGAAGAGGCCTCCCCTGAAAGCTGGATTCCCACCGATTGTTTCTTTCAAATCTTAGCGCACTAGGTGAAAAGTAAGCGCTAAAAGGTCCTGCCAAAGTCACATAGGTTGTCATGTTACAATTTAGTCAATAAAGGCCTACTACTGGAGCGAAACAGAGTGCTTTGACGCTCGCCGTTCGGGCCCACGCCCTCCGAGAGGCTTGGAAGAGGCCTCCCCTGAAAGCTGAATTCCCACCGATCGTTTCTTTCAAATCTTAGCCCAGTAGCTGAAAAGTAGGCGCTAAAAAGTCCTGCCAAAATCACATAGGTCGTCATGTTACAATTTAGTCAATAAAGTCCGCCTACTGGACCGAAACTGAGTGCTTTAACGCTCGCCGCTCGGCCCCACAGCCGTCCAGACACTTGGGGGAGGCCTCCCTTGAAAGCTGGATTCCCAAGGCTTGTTTGTGTAAATTCCTAGCCCGCTAGGTAGAAATTAAGCGAACTAAAGTCGTGCCGAAGTCAAATCGGTCGTCATGGTACTCGAGCGAAACTGAGTGCTTTAACGCTCGCCGCTCGGCCCCACAGCCGTCCAGAGACTCGGGGGAGGACGACCCGGAAAGCTGGATTCCCACCGATCGTTTGTTTCAAATCTTCGCCCAGTAGCTGAAAAGTAGGCGCTAAAAAGTCCTGCCAAAGTCACATAGGTCGTCATGTTACAATTTAGTCAATAAAACCCTACTACTGGAGCGAAACCGAGTGCTTTGACGCTCGCCGTTCGGCCTCACGAGCTCCGAGAGGCTTGGAAGAGGCCTCCCTTGAAAGCTGGATTCCCAAGGCTTGTTTGTGTAAATTCTTAGCCCGCTAGGTAGAAATTAAGCGACCTAAAGTCGTGCCGAAGTCAAATCGGTCGTCATGGTACTCGAGCGAAACGGAGTGCTTTAACGCTCGCCGCTCGGCCCCACAGCCGTCCAGAGACTCGGGGGAGGACTCCGCTGAAAGCTGGATTCCCACCGATCGTTTGTTTCAAATCTTAGCGCACTAGGTGAAAAGTAAGCGCTAAAAAGTCCTGCCAAAGTCACATAGGTTGTCATGTTACAATTTAGTCAATAAAGGCCTACTACTGGAGCGAAACCGAGTGCTTTGACGCTCGCCGTTCGGGCCCACGCCCTCCGAGAGGCTTGGAAGAGGCCTCCCCTGAAAGCTGGATTTCCACCGATCGTTTCTTTCAAATCTTAGCCCAGTAGCTGAAAAGTAGGCGCTAAAAAGTCCTGCCAAAATCACATAGGTCGTCATGTTACAATTTAGTCAATAAAGTCCGCCTACTGGACCGAAACTGAGTGCTTTAACGCTCGCCGCTCGGCCCCACAGCCGTCCAGACACTCGGGGGAGGCCTCCCTTGAAAGCTGGATTCCCAAGGCTTGTTTGTGTAAATTCCTAGCCCGCTAGGTAGAAATTAAGCGAACTAAAGTCGTGCCGAAGTCAAATCGGTCGTCATGGTACTCGAGCGAAACTGAGTGCTTTAACGCTCGCCGCTCGGCCCCACAGCCGTCCAGAGACTCGGGGGAGGACGACCCGGAAAGCTGGATTCCCACCGATCGTTTGTTTCAAATCTTAGCGCACTAGGTCAAAAGTAAGCGCTAAAACGTCCTGCCAAAGTCACATAGGTCGTCATGTTACAATTTAGTCAATAAAACCCTACTACTGGAGCGAAACAGAGTGCTTTGACGCTCGCCGTTCGGCCTCACGAGCTCCGAGAGGCTTGGAAGAGGCCTCCCTTGAAAGCTGGATTCCCAAGGCTTGTTTGTGTAAATTCTTAGCCCGCTAGGTAGAAATTAAGCGACCTAAAGTCGTGCCGAAGTCAAATCGGTCGTCATGGTACTCGAGCGAAACGGAGTGCTTTAACGCTCGCCGCTCGGCCCCACAGCCGTCCAGAGACTCGGGGGAGGACTCCCCTGAAAGCTGGATTCCCACCGATCGTTTGTTTCAAATCTTAGCGCACTAGGTGAAAAGTAAGCGCTAAAAAGTCCTGCCAAAGTCACATAGGTTGTCATGTTACAATTTAGTCAATAAAGGCCTACTACTGGAGCGAAACCGAGTGCTTTAACGCTCGCCGTTCGGGCCCACGCCCTCCGAGAGGCTTGGAAGAGGCCTCCCCTGAAAGCTGGATTTCCACCGATCGTTTCTTTCAAATCTTAGCCCAGTAGCTGAAAAGTAGGCGCTAAAAAGTCCTGCCAAAATCACATAGGTCGTCATGTTACAATTTAGTCAATAAAGTCCGCCTACTGGACCGAAACTGAGTGCTTTAACGCTCGCCGCTCGGCCACACAGCCGTCCAGACACTCGGGGGAGGCCTCCCTTGAAAGCTGGATTCCCAAGGCTTGTTTGTGTAAATTCCTAGCCCGCTAGGTAGAAATTAAGCGAACTAAAGTCGTGCCGAAGTCAAATCGGTCGTCATGGTACTCGAGCGAAACTGAGTGCTTTAACGCTCGCCGCTCGGCCCCACAGCCGTCCAGAGACTCGGGGGAGGACGACCCGGAAAGCTGGATTCCCACCGATCGTTCGTTTCAAATCTTAGCGCACTAGGTCAAAAGTAAGCGCTAAAACGTCCTGCCAAAGTCACATAGGTCGTCATGTTACAATTTAGTCAATAAAACCCTACTACTGGAGCGAAACAGAGTGCTTTGACGCTCGCCGTTCGGCCTCACGAGCTCCGAGAGGCTTGGAAGAGGCCTCCCTTGAAAGCTGGATTCCCAAGGCTTGTTTGTGTAAATTCCTTAGCCCGCTAGGTAGAAATTAAGCGACCTAAAGTCGTGCCGAAGTCAAATCGGTCGTCATGGTACTCGAGCGAAACTGAGTGCTTTAATGCTCGCCGCTCGGCCCCATAGCCGTCCAGAGACTCGGGGGAGGACTCCCCTGAAAGCTGGATTCCCACCGATCGATTGTTTCAAATCTGAGCGCACTAGGTGAAAAGTAAGCGCTAAAAAGTCCTGCCAAAGTCACATAGGTTGTCATGTTACAATTTAGTCAATAAAGGCCTACTACTGGAGCGAAACCGAGTGCTTTAACGCTCGCCGTTCGGGCCCACGCCCTCCGAGAGGCTTGGAAGAGGCCTCCCCTGAAAGCTGGATTCCCACCGATCGTTTCTTTCAAATCTTAGCCCAGTAGCTGAAAAGTAGGCGCTAAAAAGTCCTGCCAAAATCACATAGGTCGTCATGTTACAATTTAGTCAATAAAGTCCGCCTACTGCACCGAAACTGAGTGCTTTAACGCTCGCCGCTCGGCCACACAGCCGTCCAGACACTCGGGGGAGGCCTCCCTTGAAAGCTGGATTCCCAAGGCTTGTTTGTGTAAATTCTTAGCCCGCTAGGTAGAAATTAAGCGACCTAAAGTCGTGCCGAAGTCAAATCGGTCGTCATGGTACTCGAGCGAAACTGAGTGCTTTAACGCTCGCCGCTCGGCCCCACAGCCGTCCAGAGACTCGGGGGAGGACTCCCCTGAAAGCTGGATTCCCACCGATCGTTTGTTTCAAATCTTAGCGCACTAGGTGAAAAGTAAGCGCTAAAAAGTCCTGCCAAAGTCACATAGGTTGTCATGTTACAATTTAGTCAATAAAGGCCTAATACTGGAGCGAAACCGAGTGCTTTGACGCTCGCCGTTCGGGCCCACGCCCTCCGAGAGGCTTGGAAGAGGCCTCCCCTGAAAGCTGGATTCCCACCGATCGTTTCTTTCAAATCTTAGCCCAGTAGCTGAAAAGTAGGCGCTAAAAAGTCCTGCCAAAATCACATAGGTCGTCATGTTACAATTTAGTCAATAAAGTCCGCCTACTGGACCGAAACTGAGTGCTTTAACGCTCGCCGCTCGGCCCCACAGCCGTCCAGACACTCGGGGGAGGCCTCCCTTGAAAGCTGGATTCCCAAGGCTTGTTTGTGTAAATTCCTAGCCCGCTAGGTAGAAATTAAGCGAACTAAAGTCGTGCCGAAGTCAAATCGGTCGTCATGGTACTCGAGCGAAACTGAGTGCTTTAACGCTCGCCGCTCGGCCCCACAGCCGTCCAGAGACTCGGGGGAGGACGACCCGGAAAGCTGGATTCCCACCGATCGTTTGTTTCAAATCTTAGCGCACTAGGTCAAAAGTAAGCGCTAAAACGTCCTGCCAAAGTCACATAGGTTGTCATGTTACAATTTAGTCAATATAGGCCTCCTACTGGAGCGAAACCGAGTGCTTTGACGCTCGCCGTTCGGCCCCACGACCTCCGAGAGGCTTGGAAGAGGCCTCCCCTGAAAGCTGGATTCCCACCGATCGTTTGTTTCAAATCTTCGCCCAGTAGCTGAAAAGTAGGCGCTAAAAAGTACTGCCAAAGTCACATAGGTCGTCATGTTACAATTTAGTCAATAAAACCCTACTACTGGAGCGAAACAGAGTGCTTTGACGCTCGCCGTTCGGCCTCACGACCTCTGAGAGTCTTGGAAGAGTTCTCCCCTGAAAGCTGGATTCCCAAGGATTGTCTGTGTAAATTCTTAGCCCGCTAGGTAGAAATTAAGCGACCTAAAGTCGTGCCGAAGTCAAATCGGTCGTCATGATACTCGAGCGAAACTGAGTGCTTTAACGCTCGCCGCTCGGCCCCACAGCCGTCCAGAGACTCGGGGGAGGACTCCCCTGAAAGCTGGATTCCCACCGATCGTTTGTTTCAAATCTTAGCGCACTAGGTCAAAAGTAAGCGCTAAAAAGTCCTGCCAAAATCACATAGGTCGTCATGTTACAATTTACTCAATAAAGGCCTCCTACTGGACCGAAACTGAGTGCTTTAACGCTCGCCGCTAAGCCCCACAGCCGTCCAGAGACTCGGGGGAGGACTCCCCTGAAAGCTGGATTCCCACCGATCGTTTGTTTCAAATCATCGCCCAGTAGCTGAAAAGTAGGCGCTAAAAAGTCCTGCCAAAGTCACATAGGTCGTCATGTTACAATTTAGTCAATAAAACCCTACTACTGGAGCGAAACAGAGTGCTTTGACGCTCGCCGTTCGGCCTCACGAGCTCCGAGAGGCTTGGAAGAGGCCTCCCTTGAAAGCTGGATTCCCAAGGCTTGTTTGTGTAAATTCCTAGCCCGCTAGGTAGAAATTAAGCGACCTAAAGTCGTGCCGAAGTCAAATCGGTCGTAATGGTACTCGAGCGAAACTGAGTGCTTTAACGCTCGCCCCCACAGCCGTCCAGAGACTCGGGGGAGGACTCCCCTGAACGCTGGATTCCCACCGATCGTTTGTTTCAAATCTTAGCGAACTAGGTCAAAAGTAAGCGCTAAAACGTCCTGCCAAAGTCACATAGGTTGTCATGTTACAATTTAGTCAATATAGGCCTCCTACTGGAGCGAAACTGAGTGCATTGACGCTCGCCGTTCGGCCCCACGACCTCCGAGAGGCTTGGAAGAGGCCTCCCCTGAAAGCTGGATTCCCACCGATCGTTTGTTTAAAATCTTAGCCCAGTAGCTGAAAAGTAGGCGCTAAGAAGTCCTGCCAAAATCACATAGGTCGTCATGTTACAATTTAGCCAATAAAGGCCTCCTACTGGACCGAAACTGAGTGCTTTAACGCTCGCCGCTCGTCCCCACAGCCGTCCAGAGACTCGGGGGAGGCCTCCCCTAAAAGCTGGATTCCCACCGATCGTTTGTTTCAAATCTTCGCCCAGTAGCTGAAAAGTAGGCGCTAAAAAGTCCTGCCAAAGTCACATAGGTCGTCATGTTACAATTTAGTCAATAAAACCCTACTACTGGAGCGAAACAGAGTGCTTTGACGCTCGCCGTTCGGCCTCACGAGCTCCGAGAGGCTTGGAAGAGGCCTCCCTTGAAAGCTGGATTCCCAAGGCTTGTTTGTGTAAATTCTTAGCCCGCTAGGTAGAAATTAAGCGACCTAAAGTCGTGCCGAAGTCAAATCGGTCGTCATGGTACTCGAGCGAAACTGAGTGCTTTAATGCTCGCCGCTCGGCCCCATAGCCGTCCAGAGACTCGGGGGAGGACTCCCCTGAAAGCTGGATTCCCACCGATCGATTGTTTCAAATCTGAGCGCACTAGGTGAAAAGTAAGCGCTAAAAAGTCCTGCCAAAGTCACATAGGTTGTCATGTTACAATTTAGTCAATAAAGGCCTACTACTGGAGCGAAACCGAGTGCTTTAACGCTCGCCGTTCGGGCCCACGCCCTCCGAGAGGCTTGGAAGAGGCCTCCCCTGAAAGCTGGATTCCCACCGATCGTTTCTTTCAAATCTTAGCCCAGTAGCTGAAAAGTAGGCGCTAAAAAGTCCTGCCAAAATCACATAGGTCGTCATGTTACAATTTAGTCAATAAAGTCCGCCTACTGGACCGAAACTGAGTGCTTTAACGCTCGCCGCTCGGCCACACAGCCGTCCAGACACTCGGGGGAGGCCTCCCTTGAAAGCTGGATTCCCAAGGCTTGTTTGTGTAAATTCTTAGCCCGCTAGGTAGAAATTAAGCGACCTAAAGTCGTGCCGAAGTCAAATCGGTCGTCATGGTACTCGAGCGAAACTGAGTGCTTTAACGCTCGCCGCTCGGCCCCACAGCCGTCCAGAGACTCGGGGGAGGACTCCCCTGAAAGCTGGATTCCCACCGATCGTTTGTTTCAAATCTTAGCGCACTAGGTGAAAAGTAAGCGCTAAAAAGTCCTGCCAAAGTCACATAGGTTGTCATGTTACAATTTAGTCAATAAAGGCCTACTACTGGAGCGAAACCGAGTGCTTTGACGCTCGCCGTTCGGGCCCACGCCCTCCGAGAGGCTTGGAAGAGGCCTCCCCTGAAAGCTGGATTCCCACCAATCGTTTCTTTCAAATCTTAGCCCAGTAGCTGAAAAGTAGGCGCTAAAAAGTCCTGCCAAAATCACATAGGTCGTCATGTTACAATTTAGTCAATAAAGTCCGCCTACTGGACCGAAACTGAGTGCTTTAACGCTCGCCGCTCGGCCCCACAGCCGTCCAGACACTCGGGGGAGGCCTCCCTTGAAAGCTGGATTCCCAAGGCTTGTTTGTGTAAATTCCTAGCCCGCTAGGTAGAAATTAAGCGAACTAAAGTCGTGCCGAAGTCAAATCGGTCGTCATGGTACTCGAGCGAAACTGAGTGCTTTAACGCTCGCCGCTCGGCCCCACAGCCGTCCAGAGACTCGGGGGAGGACGACCCGGAAAACTGGATTCCCACCGATCGTTTGTTTCAAATCTTAGCGCACTAGGTCAAAAGTAAGCGCTAAAACGTCCTGCCAAAGTCACATAGGTTGTCATGTTACAATTTAGTCAATATAGGCCTCCTACTGGAGCGAAACCGAGTGCTTTGACGCTCGCCGTTCGGCCCCACGACCTCCGAGAGGCTTGGAAGAGGCCTCCCCTGAAAGCTGGATTCCCACCGATCGTTTGTTTCAAATCTTCGCCCAGTAGCTGAAAAGTAGGCGCTAAAAAGTCCTGCCAAAATCACATAGGTCGTCATGTTACAATTTACTCAATAAAGGCCTCCTACTGGACCCAAACTGAGTGCTTTAACGCTCGCCGCTAAGCCCCACAGCCGTCCAGAGACTCGGGGGAGGACTCCCCTGAAAGCTGGATTCCCACCGATCGTTTGTTTCAAATCATCGCCCAGTAGCTGAAAAGTAGGCGCTAAAAAGTCCTGCCAAAGTCACATAGGTCGTCATGTTACAATTTAGTCAATAAAACCCTACTACTGGAGCGAAACAGAGTGCTTTGACGCTCGCCGTTCGGCCTCACGAGCTCCGAGAGGCTTGGAAGAGGCCTCCCTTGAAAGCTGGATTCCCAAGGCTTGTTTGTGTAAATTCCTAGCCCGCTAGGTAGAAATTAAGCGACCTAAAGTCGTGCCGAAGTCAAATCGGTCGTAATGGTACTCGAGCGAAACTGAGTGCTTTAACGCTCGCCCCCACAGCCGACCAGAGACTCGGGGGAGGACTCCCCTGAAAGCTGGATTCCCACCGATCGTTTGTTTCAAATCTTAGCGAACTAGGTCAAAAGTAAGCGCTAAAACGTCCTGCCAAAGTCACATAGGTTGTCATGTTACAATTTAGTCAATATAGGCCTCCTACTGGAGCGAAACTGAGTGCATTGACGCTCGCCGTTCGGCCCCACGACCTCCGAGAGGCTTGGAAGAGGCCTCCCCTGAAAGCTGGATTCCCACCGATCGTTTGTTTAAAATCTTAGCCCAGTAGCTGAAAAGTAGGCGCTAAGAAGTCCTGCCAAAATCACATAGGTCGTCATGTTACAATTTAGCCAATAAAGGCCTCCTACTGGACCGAAACTGAGTGCTTTAACGCTCGCCGCTCGTCCCCACAGCCGTCCAGAGACTCGGGGGAGGCCTCCCCTAAAAGCTGGATTCCCACCGATCGTTTGTTTCAAATCTTCGCCCAGTAGCTGAAAAGTAGGCGCTAAAAAGTCCTGCCAAAGTCACATAGGTCGTCATGTTACAATTTAGTCAATAAAACCCTACTACTGGAGCGAAACCGAGTGCTTTGATGCTCGCCGTTCGGCCCCACGACCTCTGAGAGGCTTGGAAGAGGCCTCCCCTGAAAGCTGGATTCCAAAGGATTGTCTGTGTGAATTCCTAGCCCGCTAGGCTGAAATTAAGCGACCTAAAGTCGTGCCGAAGTAATATCGGTCGTCATGGTACTCGAGCAAAACTGAGCGCTTTAACGCTCGCCGCTCGGCCCCACAGCCGTCCAGAGACTAGGGGGAGGACTCCCCTTGAAGCTGGATTCCCACCGATCGTTTGTTTCAAATCTTAGCGCACTAGGTCAAAAGTAAGCGCTAAAAAGTCCTGCCAAAATCACATAGGTTGTCATGTCACAATTTAGTCAATAAAGGCCTCCTACTGTAGCGAAACCGAGTGCTTTGACGCTCGCCGTTCGGCCCCACAGCCGTCCAGAGTCTCGGGGGAGGCCTCCCCTGAAAGCTGGATTCCCACCGATCGTTTGTTTCAAATCTTAGCCCACTAGCTCAAACGTAGGCGCTAAAAAGTCTTGCCAAAGTCACATTGGTCGTCATGTTACAATTTAGTCAATAAAGGCCGACTACTGGAGAGAAACTGAGTGCTTTAACGCTCGCCGTTCGGCCCCACAACCTCCGAGAGGCTTGGAAGAAGCCTCCCCTGAAAGCTGGATTCCCACCGATCGTTTGTTTCAAATCTTCGCCCAGTAACTGAAAAGTAGGCGCTAAAAAGTCCTGCCAAAATCACATCGGTCGTCATGTTACAATTTAGTCAATAAAGGCCTACTACTGGAGCGAAACCGAGTGCTTTGACGCTCGCCGTTCGGCCTCACGACCTCTGAGAGGCTTGGAAGAGTTCTCCCCTGAAAGCTGGATTCCCAAGGACTGTCTGTGTGAATTCCTAGCCCGCTAGGCTGAAATTAAGCGACCTAAAGTCGTGCCGAAGTCAAATCGGTCGTCATGGTACTAGAGCGAAACTGAGTGCTTTAACGCTCGCCGTTCGGCCCCACATCCGTCCAGAGACTCGCGGGAGGACTCCCCTGAAAGCTGGATTCCCACCGATCGTTTGTTTCAAATCTTAGCGCATTAGCTCAAAAGTAAGCGCTAAAAAGTCCTGCCAAAATCACATAGGTCGTCATGTTACAATTTATCAATAAAGGCCTACTACTGGAGCGAAACAGAATGCTTTGACGCTCGCCGTTCGGCCCCACGACGTCTGAGAGGCTTGGAAGAGGCCTCCCCTGAAAGCTGGATTCCCAAGGATTGTCTGTGTGAATTCCTAGCCCGTTAGGCTGAAATTATGCGACCTAAAGTCGTGCCGAAGTCAAATCGGTCGTCATGGTACTCGAGCGAAACTGAATGCTTTAACGCTCGCCGCTCGGCCTCACAGCCGTCCAGAGACTCGGGGGAGGACTCCCCTGAAAGCTGGATTACCACCGATAATGTGTTTCAAATCTTAGCCCACTAGCTCAAAAGTAAGCGCTAAAAAGTCCTGCCAAAATCACATAGGTCGTCATGTTACAATTTAGTTAATAAAGGCCAACTACTGGAGAGAAACCGAGTGCTTTGACGCTCGCCGTTCGCCCCCACAGCCGTCCAGAGACTCGGGGGAGGCCTCCCCTGAAAGCTGAATTCCCACCGATCGTTTGTTTCAAATCTTAGCCCACTAGCTCTAAAGTAAGCGCTAAAAAGTCCTCCCAAAGTCACATAGGTCGTCATGTTACAATTTAGTCAATAAAAGCCTACTACTGGAGCGAAACCGAGTGCTTTGACGCTCGCCGTTCGGCCTCACGAGCTCCGAGAGGCTTGGAAGAGGCCTCCCTTGAAAGCTGGATTCCCAAGGCTTGTCTGTGTAAATTCCTAGCCCGCTAGGCAGAAATTAGGCGACCTAAAGTCGTGCCGAAGTCAAATCGGTCGTCATGGTACTCGAGCGAAACTGAGTGCTTTAACGCTCGCCCCCACAGCCATCCAGAGACTCGGGGGAGGACTCCCCTGAAAGCTGGCTTCCCACCGATCGTTTGTTTAAAATCTTAGCGCACTCGTTCAAAAGTAAGCGCTAAAAAGTCCTGCCAAAATCACATAGGTCGTCATGTTACAATTTATCAATAAAGGCCTACTACTGGAGCGAAACAGAATGCTTTGACGCTCGCCGTTCGGCCCCAGGACCTCTGAGAGGCTTGGAAGAGGCCTCCCCTGAAAGCTGGATTCCCAAGGATTGTCTGTGTGAATTCCTAGCCCGTTAGGCTGAAATTATGCGACCTAAAGTCGTGCCGAAGTCAAATCGGTCGTCATGGTACTCGAGCGAAACTGAATGCTTTAACGCTCGCCCTCACAGCCGTCCAGAGACTCGGGGGAGGACTCCCCTGAAAGCTGGATTACCACCGATAATGTGTTTCAAATCTTAGCCCACTAGCTCAAAAGTAAGCGCTAAAAAGTCCTGCCAAAATCACATAGGTCGTCATGTTACAATTTAGTCAATAAAGGCCTACTACTGGACCGAAACCGAGTGCTTTGACGCTCGCCGTTCGCCCCCACAGCCGTCCAGAGACTCGGTGGAGGCCTCCCCTGAAAGCTGGATTCCCACCGATCGTTTGTTTCAAATCATAGCCCACTAGCTCTAAAGTTAGCGCTAAAAAGTCCTGCCAAAGTCACATAGGTCGTCATGTTACAATTTAGTCAATAAAGGCCAACTACTGGAAAGAAACCGAGTGCTTTGACGCTAGCCGTTCGCCCCCACAGCCGTCCAGAGACTCGGGGGAGGCCTCCTCTGAAAGCTGGATTCCCACCGATCGTTTGTTTCAAATCTTAGCCCACTAGCTCTCAAGTAAGCAATAAAAAGTCCTGCCAAAGTCACATAGGTCGTCATGTTACAATTTAGTCAAAGGCCAAAGACTGGAGCGAAACCGAGTGCTTTGACGCTCGCCGTTCGGGCCGGCGACCTCCGAGAGGCTCGGAAGAGGCCTCCCTTGAAAGCTGGATTCCCAAGGCTTGTCTGTGTAAATTCCTAGCCCGCTAGGCAGAAATTAGGCGACCTAAAGTCGTGCCGAAGTCAAATCGGTCGTCATGGTACTCGAGCGAAACTGAGTGCTTTAACGCTCGCCGCTCGGCCCCAAAGCCGTCCAGAGACTCGGGGGAGGACTCCCCTGAAAGCTGGATTCCCACCGATCGTTTGTTTCAAATGTTAGCGCACTAGGTCAAAAGTAAGCGCTAAAAAGTCCTGCCAAAGTCACATAGGTTGTCATGTTACAATTTAGTCAAAGGCCAAAGACTGGAGCGAAACCGAGTGCTTTGACGCTCGCCGTTCGGGCCCACGACCTCCGAGAGGCTCGAAAGAGGCCTCCCCTGAAAGCTGGATTCCCACCGATCGTTTGTTTCAAATCTTAGCCCAGTAGCTGAAAAGTAGGCGCTAAGAAGTCCTGCCAAAATCACATAGGTCGTCATGTTACAATTTAGCCAATAAAGGCCTCCTACTGGACCGAAACTGAGTGCTTTAACGCTCGCCGCTCGGCCCCACAGCCGTCCAGAGACTCGGGGGAGGACTCACCTGAAAGCTGGATTCCCACCGATCGTTTGTTTCAAATCTTAGCGCACTAGGTGAAAAGTAAGCGCTAAAAAGTCCTGCCAAAGTCACATAGGTTGTCATGTTACAATTTAGTCAATAAAGGCCTACTACTGGAGCGAAACCGAGTGCTTTGACGCTCGCCGTTCGGGCCCACGCCCTCCGAGAGGCTTGGAAGAGGCCTCCCCTGAAAGCTGGATTCCCACCGATCGTTTCTTTCAAATCTTAGCCCAGTAGCTGAAAAGTAGGCGCTAAAAAGTCCTGCCAAAATCACATAGGTCGTCATGTTACAATTTAGTCAATAAAGTCCGCCTACTGGACCAAAACTGAGTGCTTTAACGCTCGCCGCTCGGCCCCACAGCCGTCCAGACACTCGGGGGAGGCCTCCCCTGAAAGGTGGATTCGCACCGATCGTTTCTTTCAAATCTTAGCCCACTAGCTCAAAAGTAGGCGCTAAAAAGTCTTACCAAAGTCACATAGGTCGTCATGTTACAATTTAGTCAATAAAGGCCTACTACTGTAGAGAAACCGAATGCTATGACGCTCGCCGTTCGGCCCCACGACCTCCGAGAGGCTTGGAAGAGGCCTCCCCTGAAAGCTGGATTCCCAAGGATTGTCTCTGTGAATTCCTAGCCCGCTAGGCTTAAATTAAGCGACCTAAAGTCGTGCGAAGTCAAATCGGTCGTCATGGTACTCGAGCGAAACTGAGTGCTTTAACGCTCGCCGCTCGGCCCCACAGCCGTCCAGAAACTCGGGGGCGGACTCCCTTAAATTCTGGATTCCCACCGATCGATTGTTTCAAATCTTAGCCCAATAGCTCAAACGTAGGCGCTAAAAAGTCCTGCCAAAATCACATAGGTCGTCATGTTACAATTTAGTCAATAAAGGCCTCCTACTGGACCGAAACTGAGTGCTTTACCGCTCGCCGCTCCAGAGACTCGGGGGAGGCCTCCCCTGAAAGCTGGATTCCCACCGATCGTTTGTTTCAAATCTTAGCCCAGTAGCTTAAAAGTAGGCGCAAAAAAGTCCTGCCAAAGTCACATAGGTCGTCATGTTACAATTTAGTCAATAAAGGCCTACTACTGGAGAGAAACCGAGTGCTTTAACGCTCGCCGCTCGGCCCCATAGCCGTCCAGAGACTCGGGGGAGGCCTCCCCTGAAAGCTGGATTCCCACCGATCGTTTGTTTCAAATCTGAGCGCACTAGCTCAAAAGTAAGCGCTAAAAAGTCCTGCCAAAGTCACACAGGTTGTCATATTACAATTTAGTCAATAAAGGCCTACTACGGGAGCGAAACCGAGTGCTTTGACGCTCGCCGTTCGGGCCCACAACCTTCGAGAGGCTTGGAAGAGGCCTCCTCTGAAAGCTGGATTCCCACCAATGCTTTGTTTCAAACCTTAGCCCACTAGCTCAAAAGTAGGCGCTAAAAAGTCTTGCCAAAGTCACACAGGTCGTCATGATACAATTTAGTCAATAAAGGCCTACTACTGGAGAGAAACCGAGTCCTTTGACGCTCGCCGTTCGGCCCCACAGCTGTCCAGAGACTCGGGGGAGGCCTCCCCTGAAAGCTGGATTCGCACCGATCGTTTGTTGCAAATCTTAGCCCAGTAGGTGAAAAGTGGGCGCAAAAACGTCCTGCCAAAATCACATAGGTCGTCATGTTACAATTTAGTCAATAAAGGCCTACTACTGGAGAGAAACTGAGTGCTTTGACGCTCTCCGCTCGGCCCCACAGCCGTCCAGAGACTCGGGGGCGGCCTCCTCCGAAAGCTGGATTCCCACCGATCGTTTGTTTCAAATCTTAGCCCACTAGGTCAAAAGTAGGCGCTAAAAAGTCTTGCCAAAGTCACATAGGTCGTCATGTTACAATTTAGTCAATAAAGGCCTACTACTGTAGAGAAACCGAGTGCTTTGACGCTCGCCGTTCGCCCCCAAAGCCGTCCAGAGACTCGGGGGAGGACTCCCCCGAAAGCTGGATTCCCACCGATAATTTGTTTCAAATCTTAGCCCACTAGCTCAAAAGTAAGCGCTAAAAAGTCCTGCCAAAATCACGTAGGTCGTCATGTTACAATTTAGTCAATTAAGGCCTACTAGTGTAGCGAAAACGAGTGCTTTCACGCTCGCTGTTCGGCCCCACAACCTCCGAGAGGCTTCTAAGAGGCCTCCCCTGAAAGCTGGATTCCCACCGATCGTTTGTTTTAAATCTTCGCCCAGTAGCTGAAAAGTAGGCGCTAAAAAGTCCTGCCAAAATCACATAGGTCGTCATGTTACAATTTAGTCAATGAAGGCCAACTACTGTAGAGAAACCGAGTGCTTTGACTCTCGCCGTTCGCCCCCAAAGCCGTCCAGAGACTCGGGGGAGGCCTCCCCTGAAAGCTGGATTCCCACCGATCGTTTGTTTCAAATCTTAGCGCACTAGCTCAAAAGTAAGCGCTAAAATGTCCTGCCAAAGTCCCATAGGTTGTCATGTTACAATTTAGTCAATAAAGGCCTACTACTGGAGCGAAACCGAGTGCTTTGACGCTCGCCGTTCGGGCCCACGACCTCCAAGAGGCTTGGAAGAGGCCTCCCCTGAAAGCTTGATTCCCACCGATCGTTTGTTTCAAATCTTAGCCCAGTAGCTGAAAAGTAGGCGCTAAAAAGTCCTGCAAAAATCACATAGGTCGTCATGTTACAATTTAGTCAATAAAGGCCTCCTACTGGACCGAAACTGAGTGCTTTAACGCTCGCTGTTCGGCCCCACGACCTCCGAGAGGCTTGGAAGAGGCCTCCCCTGAAAGCTGGATTCCCAAGGATTGTCTGTGTGAATTCCTAGCCCGCTAGGCTGAAATTAAGCGACCTAAAGTCGTGCCGAAGTCAAATCGGTTGTCATGGTACTCGAGCGAAACTGAGTGCTTTAACGCTCGCCGTTCGGCCCCACATCCGTCCAGATACTCAGGGGAGGACTCCCCTGAAAGCTGGATTCCCACCGATAATGTGCTTCAAATCTTAGCCCACTAGCTCAAAAGTAAGCGCTAAAAAGTCCTGCCAAAATCACATAGGTCGTCATGTTACAATTTATTCAATAAAGGCCTACTACTGGACCGAAACTGAGTGCTTTAACGCTCGCCGCTCGGCCCCACAGCCGTCCAGAGACTCGGGGGAGGACTACCCGGAAAGCTGGATTCCCACCGATCGTTTGTTTCAAATCTTAGCGCACTAGGTCAAAAGTAAGCGCTAAAACGTCCTGCCAAAGTCACATAGGTTGTCATGTTACAATTTAGTCAATATAGGCCTCCTACTGGAGCGAAACCGAGTGCTTTAACGCTCGCCGCTCATCCCCACAGCCGTCCAGAGTCTCGGGGGAGGCCTCCCCTGAAAGCTGGATTCCCACCGATCGTTTGTTTCAAATCTTAGCCCACTAGCTCAAACGTAGGCGCTAAAAAGTCTTGCCAAAGTCACATAGGTCGTCATGTTACAATTTAGTCAATAAAGGCCGACTACTGGAGAGAAATTGAGTGCTTTAACGCTCGCCGTTCGGCCCCACAACCTCCGAGAGGCTTGGAAGAGGCCTCCCCTGAAAGCTGGATTCCCACCGATCGTTTGTTTCAAATCTTCGCCCAGTAACTGAAAAGTAGGCGCTAAAAAGTCCTGCCAAAATCACATCGGTCGTCATGTTACAATTTAGTCAATAAAGGCCTACTACTGGAGCGAAACCGAGTGCTTTGACGCTCGCCGTTCGGCCTCACGACCTCTGAGAGGCTTGGAAGAGTTCTCCCCTGAAAGCTGGATTCCCAAGGATTGTCTGTGTGAATTCCTAGCCCGCTAGGCTGAAATTAAGCGACCTAAAGTCGTGCCGAAGTCAAATCGGTCGTCATGGTACTCGAGCGAAACTGAGTGCTTTAACGCTCGCCGTTCGGCCCCACATCCGTCCAGATACTCGGGGGAGGACTCCCCTGAAAGCTGGATTCCCACCGATAATGTGTTTCAAATCTTAGCCCACTAGCTCAAAAGTAAGCGCTAAAAAGTCCTGCCAAAATCACATAGGTCGTCATGTTACAATTTATTCAATAAAGGCCTACTACTGGAGCGAAACAGAGTGCTTTGACGCTCGCCGTTCGGCCTCACGAGCTCCGAGAGGCTTGGAAGAGGCCTCACTTGAAAGCTGGATTCCCAAGGCTTGTTTGTGTAAATTCCTAGCCCGCTAGGTAGAAATTAAGTGACCTAAAGTCGTGCCGAAGTCAAATCGGTCGTCATGGTACTCGAGCGAAACTGAGTGCTTTAACGCTCGCCGCTCGGCCCCACAGCCGTCCAGAGACTCGGCTGAGGCTTCCCCTGAAAGCTGGATTCCCACCGATCGTTTGTTTCAAATCTTAGCCCACTAGCTCAAAACTAGGCGCTAAAATGTCCTGCCAAAGTCACATAGGTCGTCATGTTACAATTTATTCAATAAAGGCCTACTACTGGAGAGAAACCAAGTGCTTTGACGCTCGCCGTTCGGCCCCACAGCTGTCCAGAGACTCGGGGGAGGCCTCCCCTGAAAGCTGTATTCCCACCGATCGTTTGTTTCAAATCTTAGCCCACTAGCTCAAAAGTAAGCGCTAAAAAGTCTTGCCAAAGTCACATAGGTCGTCATGTTACAATTTAGTCAATAAAGGCCTACTACTGGAGCGAAACCGAGTGCTTTGACGCTCGCCGATAGGCCCCACGACCTCTGAGAGGCTTGGAAGTGGCCTCCCCTGAAAGCTGGATTGTCTGTGTGAATTCCTAGCCCGCTAGGCTGAAATTAAGCGACCTAAAGTCGTGCCGAAGTCAAATCGGTCGTCATGGTACTCGAGTGAAACTGAGTGCTTTAACGCTCGTCGCTCGGCCCCAAAGCCGTCCAGAGACTCGGGGGAGGACTCCCCTGAAAGCTGGATTCCCACCGATCGTTTGTTTCAAATCTTAGCGCACTAGGTCAAAAGTAAGCGCTAAAAAGTCCTGCCAAAGTCACATAGGTTGTCATGTTACAATTTAGTCAATAAAGGCCTAAGACTGGAGCGAAACCGAGTGCTTTGACGCTCGCCGTTAGGCCCCACAACCTCTGAGAGGCTTGGAAGTCGCCTCCCCTGAAAGCTGGATTCCCAAGGCTTGTCTGTGTAAATTCCTAGCCCGCTAGGTAGAAATTAGGCGACCTAAAGTCGTGCCGAAGTCAAATCGGTCGTCATGGTACTCGAGCGAAACCGAGTGCTTTGACGCTCGCCGTTCGGGCCCACGACCTCCGAGAGGCTTGGAAGAGGCCTCCCCTAAAAGCTGGATTCCCACCGATCGTTTTTCTCAAATCTTAGCCCACTAACTCAAAGGTAGGCGCTAAAAAGTCTTGCCAAAGTCACATAGGTAGTCATGTTACAATTTAGTCAATAAAGGCCTCCTACTGGACCGAAACTGAGTGCTTTAACGCTCGCTGTTCGGCCCCACGACCTCCGAGAGGCTTGGAAGAGGCCTCCCCTGAAAGCTGGATTCCCAAGGATTGTCTGTGTGAATTCCTAGCCCGCTAGGCTGAAATTAAGCGACCTAAAGTCGTGCCGAAGTCAAATCGGTCGTCATGGTACTCGAGCGAAACTGAGTGCTTTAACGCTCGCCGTTCGGCCCCATAGCCGTCCAGAGACACGGGAGAGGACTACCCGGAAAGCTGGATTCCCACCGATCGTTTGTTTCAAATCTTAGCGCACTAGGTCAAAAGTAAGCGCTAAAACGTCCTGCCAAAGTCACATAGGTTGTCATGTTACAATTTATTCAATAAAGGCCTACTACTGGACCGAAACTGAGTGCTTTAACGCTCGCCGCTCGGCCCCAAAGCCGTCCAGAGACTCGGGGGAGGACTCCCCTGAAAGCTGGATTCCCACCGATAATGTGTTTCAAATCTTAGCCTACTAGCTCAAAAGTAAGCGCTAAAAAGTCCTGCCAAAATCACATAGGTCGTCATGTTACAATTTATTCAATAAAGGCCTACTACTGGACCGAAACTGAGTGCTTTAACGCTCGCCGCTCGGCCCCAAAGCCGTCCAGAGACTCGGGGGAGGACTCCCCTGAAAGCTGGATTCCCACCGATCGTTTGTTTCAAATCTTAGCGCACTAGGTCAAAAGTAAGCGCTAAAAAGTCCTGCCAAAGTCACATAGGTTGTCATGTTACAATTTAGTCAATAAAGGCCTAAGACTGGAGCGAAACCGAGTGCTTTGACGCTCGCCGTTAGGCCCCACAACCTCCGAGAGGCTTGGAAGAGGCCTCGCCTGAAA
>NW_026904255.1:0-55331 GCF_024500275.1 Phycodurus eques | reverse complement strand
CCCACATTGACTGGTCCTCTGGGCAGGTTATGTCATGGGGCAGCAATTGCGCCCAGAACTGTTTCAAGCCGCCATGTGATTTTCAGGGCTATGTTTCTAATGACAATCCACAGACCTCACCTGGGTATCCTGATTTATCTCAAGTGCCCACCTGTTACCAGGATATTAAAGATGTTTTTCCAAGTCCAAGGCCAAATCCCTTCTAACCCACAGACCTTATGACTGTGCTGTTGATTTGCTGCCTGGAACCACACCCCCACGAGGGAGGTTATTCTCTCTTTCAGGGCCAGAACACAAGGCTATGAAGGAGTATGTGGATGAATCCCTGGCAGACGGGATTATTCGCCCATCTTCATCCCCTGCGGGAGCAGGATTTTTCTTTGTGGACAAGAAGGACAAGACTCTGCGACCCTGTATCGATTACCGGGGTCTCAACGACATAACGGTGAAAAACAGGTATCCTCTTACTCTCATCTCCACTGCCTTTGAGTTCCTGGAGGGAGCCAAGATTTTCACCAAACTAGACTTAAGAAATGCATATCATTTTGTTAGGATAAGGGAGGGGGATGAATGGAAAACAGTATTCAACACACCAACGGGACATTATGAGTATTTGGTAATGCCTTTTGGGCTTACTAACGCTCCAGCTGTTTTCCAAAACCTTGTCAATGATGTCCTGCGTGACATGTTGAATGTTTATGTTTTTGTCTATTTGGACGACATTTTGATATTCTCCCCGGATGAGGAGACTCACATTATTCATGTCCGCTCTGTATTGCAGCGGTTACTGCAGAATCAACTATATGTCAAGGCTGAGAAATGTGAGTTCCACAAGGCGTCCGTTTCTTTTCTGGGGTTCGTGCTGGCTCCAAGTGAAATCAAGATGGACCCTTGCAAAGTTGATGCCGTGACTAATTGGCCCACTCCCACGTCACGCACAGACGTACAAAGGTTCTTAGGGTTTGCTAATTTCTACAGAAAGTTCTTTAGAAATGTCAGTTCTATAGCCTCTCCTTTGCATGATCTCATCTCGCCACACAGACCTTTTGTATGGAACCTGCTTTGTCAGGCAGCTTTCCAGAAACTCAAATCGAGCTTTACCTCCACTCCCATCCTTACTTTGCCAGATCTCAAAAAGCAGTTTGTGGTAGAAGTCGATGGGTCTGATGCCGGAATAGGAGCAGTGCTCTCCCAGAAATCTCTCAAGGATGGTAAGTTACATCCTTGTGCTTATCTTTCCAAAAAACTGACCCGAGCCGAGAGAAATTATGACATTGGTGACCATGAACTGCTGGCAGTCAAGGTGGCTTTGGTGGAATGGAGTCACTGGCTAGAGGGGGCACATACTCCATTTTTAGTATGGACAGATCACAAGAACCGGGAATATCTTAAAATTGCTAAGAGATTAAATGCGAGGCAGGCTTGATGGGCTCTGTTTTTCACTTTATTCAATTTCACGTTATCCTACTGACCTGGTTCTAAAAATGGTAAACCTGATGCATTATCGCGCATTTTCTGCGCAGAGAATTCTTTGTCCGACCCTAAAACCATTTTGCACAAGTCATGTTTTGTTTCTGCTTTTGTTTGGGACATTGAGACTGCGGTAAAGGAGGCTCTGAAGAACACTCTTAGCCCAGAAAATTGCCCTGAAAACAGGCTTTATGTGTTTCTGAACTTAAGGGGAAGAGTCATCCACTGGGCTCACACTAACCGGACTGTATGTCACCCAGGCATTGCCAAGACTCAATCTGTGGTCGAACAGCGTTTTTGATGGCCCAATGTTAGAAGGGATGTTACCAATGATGTCAACGCTTGCCAGGTATGTGCTGCTAACAAGTCCTCTCGTAAACATCCTTCTGGGGAGTTGCGACCTCTGCCAATACCACAACGTCCTTGGTCAGACATCTCCGTAGACTTTGTTACGGGATTACCGGCCTCGAAAGGAAATACCACAATTCTCACAGTTGTTGACAGGTTCTCTAAAATGGGGGGGGGGTACTGTCATGGGTGTGTGTTCCGTTTTTTGTCTTCCCCCTGTTTCATACACACCTGCTCCTGAGAGCATCTTCACCACCTGTGCCTCTATCCATCCATCCATTTTCTGAGCCGCTTCTCCTCACTAGGGTAGCGGGCGTGCTGGAGTCTATCCCAGCTGTCATCGGGCAGGAGGAAGGCTACACCCTGAACTGGTTGGCAGCCAATCGCAGGGCACATAGAAACAAACAACCATTCGCACTCACAGTCATGCCTACGGGCAATTTAGAGTCTCCACGTAATGCATGTTTTTGGGATGTGGGAGGAAACCGGAGTGCCCGGAGAAAACCCACGCAGGCACGGGGAGAACATGCAAACTCCACACAGGCGGGGCTGGGGATTGAACCCGGGTCCTCAGAACTGTGAGGCTGACGCTCTAACCAGTCGTCCACCGTGCCGCCCACCTGTGCCTCGTTCACCCTAATAAGCCCTTGCATTTAACCTCGTGTCTCATTCTTTCTCGTCGCCAGTTCGTTGTACCTTGTCGTCGCGTTCCAGCATTCCTTGTTTCCACATCAAAGACTCACAGTAAGACGAGACACTGTTCGGATTATCGACCTCGCCTTTTTGCCTCATGGTTTTGGATACTGTTGCCTTTTTTGGATTGCCTGCCTGTGTACCGACCTCTGCCCGTATATAAAACCTCTCTTTTTTTAAACTGTCCATTTGTTTTGGAGTCGTGCATTTTTGGGTCCTGTCCTCTGTTCCGTTCATGACACTACATACAGTCCCACCTCCTTGGGGTGCTGGTTGGTTTGGGTGGGTGGGGGTGACGGTTGCAGGTCAGTATTGGCCTGCAACCATGTCGCCTCTCCCCCACCAGTTTCTCCAATTTTAATGCACTACACCCGAGCACACACAGTCACGGTACAGGGATAATGGTTGCCAGTCGGGGACCTGGCAAGCATAGTAATAGGGTGGGTGGTGGGTTTTCACATTTCTCTTGGCTTGACTCCTGGGGCTTGAGGGCCCTCCCCCTTCAGTTGTCAGGCCACAGAGGGGTGGGGGTATGTCCACTCTCTCCCCCATTGGGCCTCGCCTTCCTCTACCCTCTCTTTGCGCCCTCGCCCGTCCTTGCTCACGACGGGCGCTTAACAAGGGCTCGCTTTGGTGGGCTATGACCGTGTTTGGGTGGCTGCTGGTTCTTGCGTTGGGCCCTGTTGGTGGCTGGGGCCCCGATGCTCTCTGTGGGTTGTGGGGGTTGGGCGTAGGGGGGAGGGGGCAGTGGTCCAGGGCCCATACCCCTTCGTTTGGGACTGGTCGGAGCGCTTCGGGCGGGCTCAGGACCTCCCTAGGGGGTGGGCGTCCCCATGTTTGGGTCCCCTGCTGGACGGGCTCACAGGCTTGGCACCCCTTGTGGGGTGGGCCTTAATGTTCCGGCTCAGCAACTTATTTACACCGCTCAAGTACATGTTGATCTAAAAACTTAAGATTAAAATAAAATTTGCCTCATTCCTTTGCTTTTTTGTCCCCCCACTGGGTTGCCGGGGCGCCTTGGTGGTGCCGGTGGACCACCCTGGGTCCCACGGTGTGTGACGTGTCCCGTCCGCCGGGCTGCTCTCGGGTGGGCCCCTGGGCCTTATCCCGGCCCTCAATTGATTGGGTGGGGTCCTCAGCCGCCGCGGTCCAGCACTCCCGCGACCCTTGTGAGGATAAGCGGCTCAGATAATGGATGGATGGATGGATGTATTCTATTTCTGTACATAAAGTTTTCAGGATCAAATGGTTAATAAAGCCTTTATTGTGAATCAATTTAAGTGTCTTCAGAAGCTTTTGAAAGTTGCAATTATTGTACTTTCCATTTTGTGCAATTACTTTCCTACCGGTTTTCTCCAGGTACTCCGGTTTCCTCCCACCTCCCAAAATCATGCATGGTAGGTTGATTGAAGACTGTAAATTGTCCATAGGTGTGAATGTGAGTGCAAATGGTTGTTTGTCTATATGTGCCCTGTGATTGGCTGGCGACCAGTTCAGGGTATACTCGCCTCTCCTCCGAAGTCAGCTGATATTTCCCTCATTAATGTACTCACAGCATCCCATATTGACAGAAAAAACTGAATTGTTGAAACCTTTGCAGATTTATTGACCTCATGATTCTCATTTGCTCTGACATGCACTGTGAGCTGTAAGGTCTTGTGTAGACAGGGGTGTGGCTTTCCTAATCAAGTCCAATCAAAATAATCAAACACAGCTGGACTCCAATGAAGGTGTAGAACCATTTTAAGGATGATCAAAAGAAATGGACAGCACCCGAGTTAAATATGAGTGTCACAACAAAGGGCCTGAATACGTATGGCAATGTCAAATTTCAGTTTTTCGTTTTTCATAAAGCTTCACAAATTTCAACAATTAATTTTTGGATGGGATGCTGTATGTACATTGAGGGGCGGGGAAAGAACTTAAATGATTTTAGCAAATGGCTGCAATATAACAGAGTGAAAAATTTAAGGGGTCTGACCAGACTCTGGGACCTTGACTTCCAGAGTGTATGCAAAATTGACTTTCATCAGAGAACAAAACTTTGGACCACTCAGAAGCAGTCCAGTCCTCTTTGTCTTTGCATGAGGCTTGCTTGGCCGCCATGTTTGAATAATTTTAATCAATGACACCATCCATTCCATCCATTTTCTGAGCTGCTTCTCCTCACTAGGGTCGCGGGCGTGCTGGAGGCTATCCCAGCTAACATCATGCAGGAGGCGGGGTACACCCTGAACTGGTTGCCAGCTAATCGCAGGGCTCATACACAACAAGGCCTAAGTGGAAAAACTGCATAACTCGGACACTGGAACATCAAGGTAGCACTATATGAGGCTGATATCGTCTTTTCCTTTCGGCTTGTCCCGTTAGGGGTCGCCACAGCGCGTCATCCTTTTCCATGTAAGCCTATCTCCTGCATCCTCGAACACCAACTGCCCTCATGTCTTCCCTCACAACATTCATCAACCTTCTCTTTGGTCTTCCTCTAGCTCTCTTGCCTGGCAACTCCATCCTCAGAATCAGAATCAGAATCAGAATCATCTTTATTTGCCAAGTATGTCCAAAACACAAAAGGAATTTGTCTCCGGTAGTTGGAGCCGCTCTACTACAACAGACAGTCAATTTACAGAACACTTTGGAGACATAAAGACATTGACAAAAAACAATTGTGCAAAAAGATGCAGAGTCCTCTAGCACTTAGAGCAGTTCGAATGACTAATATTGCGATAGTCCGGTGCAATGACCATTGTGCAAAGGGCGCTGAGACTTCAAGGAGTGTATGCGGTTTAAAGTGACGAGTAGTGCGATCATCTGGGACAATGTTGGTTGTGCAAATGTTACAGATACTCCTCAATCAGTGTGCAAATGGAGCAGATGCTACTCTGGCATGAGTGGCCAGTATATGCAAATAGTTCAGCATGGCGAGACAACTACAGTGAGTGCACGAGTAATACATAATTGGCCCCACAGAAATGTGACAACGAACTCAAGTAAAAAATTGCCAGCTTATTGTAATGGAATTATAGGTTAGGTGTTTAAGAAGATGATCGCAAGAGGGAAGAAGCTGTTGGAATGTCTACTAGTTCTAGTTTGCGTTGATCGGTAGCGCCTACCTGAGGGAAGGAGCTGGAAGAGCTGGTGACCGGGGTGCAGACGGTCCGAGAGGATTTTGCACGCCCTTGTCTTAGTTCTGGCAGCGTGCAAGTCCTCAATGGTGGGTAGGGGGGTACCGACAATCCTTTCAGCAGTTTTGATTGTCCGTTGCAGTCGGAGTTTGTCCTTTTTTGTAGCAGCACCAAACCAGACTGTGATGGAAGAACACAGGACTGATTCGATGACCGCTGTGTAGAACTGTCTCAGCAGCTCCGGTGGCAGGCCGTGCTTTCTCAGAAGCCGCAGGAAGTACATCCTCTGCTGGGCCTTTTTGAGGACGGAGTTGATGTTGGTCGCCCACTTCAGGTGCTGAGAGATTGTAATTCCCAGGAACTTGAAGGTCTCGACGGTTGACACAAGGCAGCTGGACAACGTGAGGGACAGCTGTGGCGAAGGATGCCTCCTGAAGTCCACGATCATCTCTACCGTCTTGAGCGTGTTCAGCTCCAGGTTGTGTCGGCCGCACCACAGCTCCAGCCGCTCCGCTTCCTGTCGATATGCAGACTCGTCACCGTCCTTGATGAGGCCGATGACAGTGGTGTCATCTGCAAACTTCAGGAGCTTGACAGTCGGGTTCGCTGAGGTGCAGTCGTTCGTGTAGAGAGAGAAGAGCAGCGGAGAGAGGACACAACCTTGGGGCACCCCAGTGCTGATGCTGCGTGTGGATGAGGTGGCCTCGCCCAGCCTGACCTGCTGTGTCCTGCCCGTCAGAAAGCTGTAAATCCACTGGCAGATGGCAGGTGAGACGCTGAGCTGGAGAAGATTGGTTGAAAGGAGTTCAGGGATGATGGTGTTGAACGCTGAGCTGAAGTCCACGAACAGGATCCTCGCGTAGGTCCCTGCACTGTCGAGGTGTTCTAGGATGAAGTGCAGTCCCATGTTGACGGCATCATCCGCAGACCTGTTCGCTTGGTAGGGAAACTGCAGGGGGTCCAGCAGGGGACCTGTGACACTCTTGAGGTGGTCCAGCACGAGACGTTCAAAGGACTTCATGACCACAGATGTCAAAGCGACAGGCCTGTAGTCATTCAGACCAGAGATTGCAGGTTTCTTGGGGACTGGAATGATGGTGGAGCGTTTGAAACAGGATGGAACTTCGCATATTTCCAAAGATCTGTTGAAGATCTGAGTGAAGACTGGAGCGAGCTGGTCCGCGCAGACTTTGAGGCAGGATGGGGATACATGGTCCGGTCCTGCCGCTTTGTTAATCTTCTGTTGTTTGAAGATGCGTTTCACATCCTGTTCATGGATGGTTAACGCAGAAGTCAGAGGTGTGGTTGTGGTCGCGGGTGCGGCCGGGTGGGTGTGTGGAGTAAAACTGTCCTTTTCAAATCTGCAATAGAAGGTATTCAAGTCGTTGGCTAGTGTGCTATTGTTCTCAGGTTGGGGTGATCGTCGCTTGTAATTAGTCAGCGATTGGAATGCACGCCAGACTGATTTTGAGTCGTTCGCACTAAACTGTTTTTCCAACTTTGCTGCATAGATCCTCTTTGCAATGTTAATTTCTTTAGTAAGCTGGTTTCTAGCTCGATAATACAGGGCCCTGTCCCCGCTCTGATATGCATCTTCCTTAGCTTGGCGAAGCTGCTTAAGTTTGGCTTGTTGTTGTTGAATGTGCGAAATGATTTTGTTGGTACACAAACCTCTTCACAGAAACTGATATAGGATGTGACAGTGTCCGTATATTCATCCAGGCTGCCAGCTGAATTTTCAAAGACACTCCAGTCTGTGCAGTCTAAACAGCTTTGAAGTTCCATCTTGGCTTCATTGGTCCACTTCTTGACTGTTTTCACTGTAGGCTTCGCACATTTACTTGTACGTCGGTATGAAGTGAATTAAGCAGTGATCAGACGAGCCCAGGGCTGCACGAGGTATAGCACGGTATGCGTTTTTTACCGTAGTGTAGCAGTGGTCTAAAGTATTATTTTCCCTGGTAGGACAGTCGATGTGCTGCTTGTATTTAGGGAGTTCGTGGTTGAGTTTAGCTTTGTTAAAGTCCCCGAGAATAATGAGGGGTGAGTCCGGGTGTTTTTCTTCAATTTCATTGACTTGTTCGGCGAGCGTTAGCAATGCGGCGTTCGTGTTAGCTTGCGGTGTAATATAGACTCCAGCCAGTATAAACGATGCAAACTCATGTGGGGAGTAGAATGGTTGACAGTTCAAAAACAGCCACTCCAAATGCGGGCTGCAGTGTGTGCTGAGCACCGTGACGTCCGTACACCATTTTTTTGATATGGAGGCATATCCCGCCGCCCTTCGTTTTCCCCGATGATTGCATGTCGCGGTCCGCTCGATGAATGTTGAAGCCGGGAAGCATGACGGCGCCTTCGGGTACAGCGTCGCAAAGCCAGGTCTCCGTGAAGGACATGGCCGCGGAACGTCCGAAGTCTTTACTGGTCTTTAACAGAAGATGAAGCTCGTCCATTTTGTTGGGTAGGGAGAGTACATTCGCGAGGTGGATCGACGGGAACGCCAATCTGTGTCCTCTCTTGCGGAGTTTCACCTGAATGCCGGCTCGTTTTCCTCTGTGGCGCCGCTTCCGCATCCATGCGCCGAAAACCGCGGACGCCGCTCCGGTGAGTAACTCGGGGAAAAAACTGAGCGGATTTTCGAAAGTTGGTGACAGAAAGTCCGGAGTAGCCTCCTTGATGGTTAGCAGGTCTCCCCTTGTGTAAGTGAGTCGTGTAAGGTCTCCAAAGACGGACGAAAAACACAAAAACAAAGACAATACTAGAGAGCGTGTTACCGAGGCGCCCTCTGCTGGACACGAGGCGGCCACACTGGTAGGCGCCATCTTGGAAATTCTTACACCGATTGCCTTTATGTATTAACAAAACTCTTGCTATGATTATTATTGTTTTATGATTAGCAGCATCAGGGGTTGAGGTCACTCGCAGAGGGGTTATTGAGGGACTGGGTGACCACATGGTGGCGCTGGTCTTGGAGAACAAGGAGGAGGAGGAAGATGTGGTGCTCTTATTGGGGGGGAAGGAAGAGAATGGAACAGGAAGCAGCAATAACCCGACCGGAGGAGATGCTGTGTGTCAGGCTGCTGTACTGGCTAGGCAATTGTATTACGCAGTGTATACAGCAAAAATGATGAAACCACGGTCACTGCTCATTGGTTCGTATTCGGGACTTCGTTGCAAGGCAGGAGGGACAAAAAACATTTGCTCTTCGGTTGTGTTCACCGGGGGCCTCTCCATCTAAATTCGTAGTCCTTAGATGGATCGCATACAAGCCGATCAGGTGTCGGAAAGTGCCAGCTTATAAAACAATCACTTCCAGAACATACATCAATTTTCTTCACCGCTTATCCTCACTAGACTCGCGGGCTGCTGGAGCCTATCCAACCTATCTTCGGGCAGGAGGCGCGGTGTCCACCCTGAATTAGTCCCCAGCCAAACGCAGTACACATAGAAAAACAATCATTGGCACCTACGGGCAATTTAGAGTCTTCGGTGAACCTAGCATGCATGTTTTTGGAATGTGGGAGGAAACCGGAGTGCCCGGAGAAAACCCACGCAGGCACGGGCAGAACATGTAAACTCCACACAGGCGGGTTTAAACCCCCCAGTTCTGGGGACCGGGGTTTAAACCCCGGTCCCCAGAACTGTGAGGCAGATGTGCTAACCAGTCGCCCACCGTGCACTTCCAGAACAGTTTGTCCAAATTTGTCTGAATTGCTATATATTTTTTTATTTTGTCAAGAACATTACATTTATTTTATCAAGAACATTACGCAGGAAAGTTATTACAGTCGCTTATGTAATAGGATGAAAATGATTCTGCATAATGTTAAATTGCAGAACATGATCATGACTCTATTCTGTCTAATTGTTAAAACTATGGCTTCAATATTTATTTCATGAAATCTAAAAATATGACAAAGATATGACATTCGTGTCACATTTCATCACCAGACATGATGTGAGCATAAAAACCCTTGAAATGGTAATCTGTATTTAATGTTGATAAATATTCTTATCAATACAGTAAAATGTTGAGATGATTCACTTGATTGACAGTTTAATGCCTATCATACACTTCACATTAATTCACTGTCGTCCTGGCTCAGCATCCTGCAGGTTTTCCTCAGCCTTGCTGCAGCCAACAGTTTTAGACAGACAACTTACGTGCCAGGTTCCACCAACCCAAGCCATGATTGGAATGTGGGGAGTACTCTGCATTGTGGCGACAACAACCCCGGTTCGAATCTGGGTCATGGCAGGAATGAAGCCCTGCAATTCCTTTGTTTAGTGCTGCTGTTTGAAATGTGGGACAGTGAAAATAATCCACAGGGGCTTGAAGAGGGCCCCACGGCATCGTGGGCTCGTGGCGCAATGGATAACGTGACTGACTACTGTTAGATATATTTTAGAAGTTATCATTTATTTGCTTAGCTTGCATTAGTATTTTGCATTAGTAGCTTGCATTCGTATTATGGAAAATATTTAGATAGAAAGATGTCTCGCCTTCAAGAAGATGACTCAGCAACATCCGATGGAAGGGCGCCTTGACCAAGGACGTGATCGGATGTGGTCGGGGACGGGACAGGTGTCGTCTGGTCCTATGTTTTGTGTTGTGTCTTAATTCTTAGAACATTATGTCTTGTAAAACCCTCCTATTTTCAAATAAATGTAGGAGCGACGGGGGAGATTGTTTAGAGCGTGTTGAGAGGCTGTAACCTGAACAATCTCCCATGCGCCCTCCTCATGAGTAAAATGACCAACGCTGCTGTAAACCTTTTTTATTTTCACCCATAACTTCACAAAGGATGCTTTCCCAGTTAATTCTCTTGGTTTTTAGAGTAAAACTCTCCCCTTTATACTAGTTACAGGCAGTGGTTTGAATCCCGAAGTTTTGGTTGGAGATTTACAAACATTTGCAGTTTTTATTGCTTAAAAATGCTTCCCAGCTCCCTCTGCTGTACACTTATTTTATTTTCACTCATAACTTCACAAAAGATGCTGTCCCAGGAAATTCTCTTGCTTTTTAGAGTAAAACTCTCCCCTTCTTACTAGTTACAGGCAGTGGTTTGAATCCCAAAGCTTTGGTTGGAGTTTTATACACATTTGCAGTTTTTATCGCTTAAAAATGCTTCCCAGCTTCCTCTGCTGTAAACCTTTTTTATTTTCACCCATAACTTCACAAAGGATGCTTTCCCAGTTAATTATCTTGGTTTTTAAAGTAAAACTCTCCCCTTTATACTAGTTACAGGCAGTGGTTTGAATCCCAAAGTTTTGGTTGGAGTTTTACAAACATTTGCAGTTTTTATTGCTTAAAAATGCTTCCCAGCTCCCTCTGCTGTACACTTATTTTATTTTCACTCATAACTTCACAAATAATGCTTTCCCAGTAAAGTCTCTTGCTTTTTAGAGTATAACTCTCCCCTTTATACAAGTTACAGGCAGTGGTTTGAATCCCAAAGCTTTGGTTGGAGTTTTACATACATTTGCTGTTTTTATTGCTTAAAAATGCTTCCCAGCTTCCTCTGCTGTACACTTTTTTTATTGTAACTCATAACTTCACAAAGGATGCTGTCCCAGGAAATTCTCTTGCTTTTTAGAGTAAAACTCTCCCCTTCTTACTAGTTACAGGCAGTGGTTTGAATACCAAAGCTTTGGTTGGAGTTTTACACACATTTGCAGTTTTTATCGCAAAAAATGCTTCCCTGCGCATGCTGCACACTTTTTTTATTGTAACTCATAACTTCACAAAGGATGCTGTCCCAGTAAATTCTATTGCTTTTTAGTGTAAAACTCCGCTTTATACTAGTTACAGGCCGTGGTTTGAGTCCCAAAGCTTTGGTTGGGGTTTTACACACATTTGCAGTTTTTGTTGCTTAAAAATGCTTCCCAGTGCCTGCTGTACACATTTTTTATTTTGACTCATAACTTCACAAAGGATGCTTTCCAAGTAGATTCTCTTGCTTTTTCGAGTACAACTCTGCCCTTTGTACTAGTTACAGGCAGTGGTTTGAATCCCAAAGCTTTGTTTGGAGTTTTATATACATTTGCAGTTTTTATTGCTTAAAAATGCTTCCCAGCTCCCTCTGCTGTACACTTTTTTTATTTTGACTCATAACTTCACAAAGGATGCTTTCCCAGTAAATTCTCTTGCTTTTGAGAGTAAAACTCTCCCCTCTATACGAGTTACAGGCAGTGGTTTGAATCCCAAAGCTTTGGTTTGAGCTTTACACACATTTGCTGTTTTTATTGCTGAAAAAGGCTTCCCAGCGCCTGCTGTACACTTTTTTTTATTTTGACTCATAACTTCACAAAGGATGCTTTCCAAGTAAATTCTCTTGCATTTTAGAGTAAAACTCTCCCCTTTGTACTAGTTACAGGCCGTGGTTTGAGTCCCAAAGCTTTGGTTGGGGGTTTACACACATTTGCAGTTTTTGTTGCTTAAAAATGCTTCCCAGTGCCTGCTGTACACATTTTTTATTTTGACTCATAACTTCACAAAGGATGCTTTCCAAGTAGATTCTCTTGCTTTTTCGAGTAAAACTCTCCCCTTTATATTAATTAAGGCAGTGGTTTGAATCCCAAAAATTTGGTTGGAGTTTTACACACATTTGCAGTTTTTATTGCTTAAAAATGCTTCCCAGCGCCTGCTGTTCACATTTTTTTATTTTCACTCATAACTTCACAAAGGATGCTTTCCAAGTAGATTCTCTTGCTTTTTCGAGTAAAACTCTCCCCTTTATATTAATTAAGGCAGTGGTTTGAATCCCAAAAATTTGGTTGGAGTTTTACACACATTTGCAGTTTTTATTGCTTAAAAATGCTTCCCAGCGCCTGCTGTTCACATTTTTTTATTTTCACTCATAACTTCACAAAGGATGCTTTCCAAGTAAATTCTCTTGCATTTTAGAGTAAAACTCTGCCCTTTGTACTAGTTACAGGCAGTGGTTTGAATCCCAAAGCTTTGTTTGCATTTTTACATACATTTGCAGTTTTTATTGCTTAAAAATGCTTCCCAGCTCCCTCTGCTGTACACTTTTTTTATTTTGACTCATAACTTCACAAAGGATGCTTTCCCAGTAAATTCTCTTGCTTTTGAGAGTAAAACTCTCCCCTTTATACGAGTTACAGGCAGTGATTTGAATCCCAAAGCTTTGGTTTGAGCTTTACACACATTTGCTGTTTTTATTGCTGAAAAATGCTTCCCAGCGCCTGCTGTACACTTTTTTTATTTTGTCTCATAACTTCACAAAGGATGCTTTCCAAGTAAATTCTCTTGCATTTTAGAGTAAAACTCTGCCCTTTGTACTAGTTACAGGCAGTGGTTTGAATCCCAAAGCTTTGTTTGCATTTTTACATACATTTGCAGTTTTTATTGCTAAAAATGCTTCCCAGCTCCCTCTGCTGTACACTTATTTTATTGTAACTCATAACTTCACAAAGGATGCTTTCCCAGTAAAGTCTCTTGCTTTTGAGAGTAGAACTCTCCCCTTTATACTAGTTACAGGCAGTGGTTTGAATCCCAAAGCTTTGGTTGGAGTTTTACACACATTTGCTGTTTTTATTGATTAAAAATGCTTCCCAGCGACTGCTGTACACATTTTTTATTTTCACTCATGACTTCACAAAGGATGCTTTCCCAGTAAAGTCTCTTGCTTTTTAGAGTAGAACTCTCCCCTTAAAACTAGTTACAGGCAGTGGTTTGAATCCCAAAGCTTTGGTTGGAGTTTTACACACATTTGCTGTTTTTATTGCTTAAAAATGCTCCCCAGTTCCCTCTGCTGTACACTTTTTTTATTTTCACTCATAACTTCACAAAGGATGCTTTCCAGGTAAATTCTCTTGCATTTTAGAGTAAAACATTCCCCTTTATAGTAGTTACAGGCAGTGGTTTGAATCCCAAAGCTTTGTTTGGAGTTTTACACACATTTGCAGTTTTTATTGTTTAAATATGCTTAACAGCTCCCTCTGCTGTACACTTTTTTTATTGTAACTCATAACCCCACAAAGGATGCGTTCCCAGTAAAGTCTCTTGCTTTTTAGAGTTGAACTCTCCCCTTTATACTAGTTACAGGCAGTGGTTTGAAACTCAAAGCTTTGGTTGGAGTTTTATACACATTTGCAGTTTTTATTAATTAAAAATGCTTAACAGCTCCCTCTGCTGAACACTTTTTTTATTGTAACTCATAACTTCACAAAGGATGCTTTCCCAGTAAATTCTCTTACATTTTAGAGTCAAACTCTCCCCTTTATACTAGTTACAGGCAGTGGTTTGAATCCCAAAGCTTTGGTTGGAGTTTTACAAACATTTGCAGCTTTTATCGCTTAAAAATGCTTCCCAGCGCCTGCTGGACACTTTTTCTTATTTTGACTCAAAACTTCACAAAGGATGCTTTCCCAGGAAAGTCTCTTGCTTTTTCGAGTAGAACTTTCCCCTTTATACGAGTTACAGGCGGTGGTTTGAAACCCAAAGGTTTGGTAGATGTTTTCCACACATTTGCCGTTTTTATTGCTTAAAAATGCTTTACAGCTCCCTCTGCTGTCCACTTTTTTTATTGTCACTCATAACTTCACAAAGGATGCTTTCCCAGTAAAGTCTCTTGTTTTTTTAGAGAAGAACTCTCCCCTTTATACGAGTTACAGGCAGTGGTTTGAATCCCAAAGCTTTGGTTGGAGTTTTACACACATTTGCAGCTTTTATCGCTTAAAAATGCTTCCCAGCGCCTGCTGTACACTTTTTTTATTTTGACTCATAACTTCACAAATGATGCTTTCCCAGTAAAGTCTCTTGCTTTTTAGAGTAGAACTCTCCCCTTTATACTCGTTACAGGGAGTGGTTTGAATCCCAAAGCTTTGGTTGGAATTTTACATACATTTGCAGTTTTTATTGCTTAAAAATGCTTCCCAGCTCCCTCTGCTGGACACTTTATTAAATTGTAACTCATAACTTCAAAAACGATGCTTTCCCAGTAAATTCTCTTGCTTTTTAGTGTAGAACCCTCCCCTTTATACTAGTTACAGGCAGTGGTTTGAATCCCAAAGCTTTGGTTGGAGTTTTACACACATTTGCTGTTTTTATTGCTTAAAAATGCTTCCCAGCGCCTGCTGTACACTGTTTTTATTTTCACTCATAACTTCACAAAGGATGCATTCCCAGTAAATTGTCTTGCTTTTTAGAGTAAAACACTCCCCTTTATACTAGTTAAAGGAAGTGGTTTTAAAACCAAAGCTTTGGTTGGAGTTTTACACACATTTGCAGCTTTTATCGCTTAAAAATGCTTCCCAGCACGTGCTGTACACTTTTTTTTATTGTAACTCATAACTTCACAATGGATGCTTTCCGAGTAAAATCTCTTGCTTTTTAGAGTAGAATTCTCCCCTTTATACCAGTTACAGGCAGTGGTTTGAATCCCAAAGCTTTGATGAGAGTTTTATACACATTTGCTGTTTTTATTGGTTAAAAACGCTTCCCAGCGCCTGCAGTATACTTTTTTTATTTTGACTCATGACTTCACAAAGGATGCTTTCCAAGTAAATTCTCTTGTATTTTAGAGTAAAACTCTCCCTTTTATACTAGTAACAGACAGTGGTTTGAATCCCAAAGCTTTGGTTGGAGTTTTAATTTATTGCTTAAAAATGCTTCCAAGCTCCCTCTGCTGTACACTTTTTTTTATTGTAACTCAACTTCACAAAGGATGCTTTCCCAGTAAATTCTCTTGCTTTTTAGAGTAAAACTCTCCACTTTATACTAGTTACAGGCAGTGGTTCGAATCCCAAAGCTTTGGTTGGAGTTTTACACACATTTGCAGTTTTTATTGCTTAAAAATGCTTCCCAGCTTTCTCTGCTGTACACTTTTTTTTATTGTAACTCAACTTCACAAAGGATGTTTTCCCAGTAAATTCTCTTGCTTTTTAGAGTAAAACTCTCCACTTTATACTAGTTAGAGGCAGCGGTTCGAATCCCAAAGCTTTGGTTGGAGTTTTACACACATTTGCAGCTTTTATCGCTTAAAAATGCTTCCCAGCGCCTGCTGGACACTTTTTTTATTTTGACTCATAACTTCCCAAAGGATGCTTTCCCAGTAAAGTCTCTTGCTTTTTAGAGTAGAACTCTCCCCTTTATACAAGTTACAGGCCGTGGTTTGAATCCCAAAGCTTTGGTTGGAGTTTTACACACATTTGCTCTTTTTATTGCTGAAAAATGCTTCCCAGCGCCTGCTGTACACTTGTTTTATTTTCACTCAGAACTTCACAAAGGATGCTTTCCCAGTAAATTCTCTTGCATTTTAGAGTCAAACTCTCCCCTTTATACTAGTTACAGGCAGTGGTTTGATTCCCAAAGCTTTGGTTGGAGTTTTACACACATTTGCTGTTTTTATTGCTTAAAAATGCTTCCAAGCTCCCTCTGCTGGACACTTTATTAAATTGTAACTCATAACTTCAAAAACGATGCTTTCCCAGTAAATTCTCTTGCTTTTTAGTGTAGAGTTAGTTTGTTTTGGTTTGGTAGATGTTTTCCACACATTTGCAGTTTTTATTGCTTAAAAATGCTTTACAGCTCCCTCTGCTGTACACTTTTTTTATTGTAACTCATAACTTCACAAAGGATGCTTTCCCAGTAAAGTCTCTTGTTTTTTAGAGAAGAACTCTCCCCTTTATACGAGTTACAGGCAGTGGTTTGAATCCCAAAGCTTTGGTTGGAGTTTTACACACATTTGCTGTTTTTATTGCTTAAAAATGCTTCCAAGCTCCCTCTGCTGTTCACTTTTTTTTATTGTAACTCATAACTTTACAAAGGATGCATTCCCAGTAAATTTTCTTGCTTTTTAGAGTAAAGCACTCCCCTTTATACTAGTTAAAGGAAGTGATTTGAAAACCAAAGCTTTGGTTGGAGTTTTACACACATTTGCAGCTTTTATCGCTTAAAAATGCTTCCCAGCGCCTGCTGGACACTTTTTTTGATTTTGACTCATAACTTCACAAAGGATGCTTTCCAAGTAAATTCTCATGCATTTTAGAGTAAAACTCTCCCCTTTATACGAGTTACAGGCAGTGGTTTGAATCCCAAAGCTTTGGTTGGAGTTTTACACACATTTGCAGCTTTTATCGCTTAAAATGCTTCCCAGCGCCTGCTGTACACTTTTTTTGATTTTGACTCATAACTTCACAAAGGATGCTTTCCCAGTAAAGTCTCTTGCTTTTTAGAATAGAACTCTCCCCTTTATACTAGTTACAGGCAGTGGTTTGAAACTCAAAGCTTTGGTTGGAGCTTTAAACACATTTGCAGTTTTTATCACTTAAAAATGCTTCCCAGCACCTGCTGTACACTTTTTTAAATTTGATTCATAACTTCACAAACGATACTTTCCCAATAAATTCTTTTGCTTTTTAGAGTAGAACTCTCCCCTTTATACTAGTTACTGGCAGTGGTTTGAATCCCAAAGCTTTGGTTGGAGTTTTATACACATTTGCAGCTTTTATCGCTTACAAATGCTTCCCAGCGCCTGTGGACACTTTTTTTTATTTTGACTCATAACTTCACAAAGGATGCTTTCCAAGTAAATTCTCTTGCATTTTAGAGTAAAACACTCCCCTTTATACTAGTTAAAGGAAGTGATTTGAAAACCAAAGCTTTGGTTGGAGTTTTACACACATTTGCAGCTTTTATCGCTTAAAAATGCTTCCCAGCGCCTGCTGGAAACTTTTTTTGATTTTGACTCATAACTTCACAAAGGATGCTTTCCAAGTAAATTCTCTTGCATTTTAGAGTAAAACTCTCCCCTTTATACTAGTTACAGGCAGTGGTTTGAATCCCAAAGCTTTGGTTGGAGTTTTACACACATTTGCAGCTTTTATCGCTTAAAATGCTTCCCAGCGCCTGCTGTACACTTTTTTTGATTTTGACTCATAACTTCACAAAGGATGCTTTCCCAGTAAAGTCTCTTGCTTTTTAGAGTGGAACTCTCCCCTTTATACTAGTTACAGGCAGTGGTTTGAAACTCAAAGCTTTGGTTGGAGTTTTAAACACATTTGCAGTTTTTATCACTTAAAAATGCTTCCCAGCACCTGCTGTACACTTTTTTTAAATTTGATTCATAACTTCACAAACGATACTTTCCCAGTAAATTCTCTTGCTTTTTAGAGTAGAACTCTCCCCTTTATACTAGTTACAGGCAGTGGTTTGAATCCCAAAGCTTTGGTTGGAGTTTTACACACATTTGCAGTTTTTATTGTTTAAAAATGCTTAACAGCTCCCTCTGCTGTACACTTTTTTTATTGTAACTCATAACCCCACAAAGGATGCTTTCCCAGTAAAGTCTCTTGCTTTTTAGAGTTGAACTCTCCCCTTTATACAAGTTACAAGCAGTGGTTTTAATCCCAAAGCTTTGGTTGGAGTTTGACACACATTTGCAGTTATGATTGCTTAAAAATACCTCCCAGCTCCCTCTGCTGTACACTTTTTTTATTTTCACTCATAACTTCACAAAGGATGCTTTCCCAGTAAAGTCTCTTGCTTTTTCGAGTAGAACTCTCCCCTTTATACTCGTTACAGGCAGTGGTTTGAAACTCAAACCTTTGGTTGGAGTTTTAAACACATTTGCAGTTTTTATTAATTAAAAATGCTTAACAGCTCCCTCTGCTGAACACTTTTTTATTGTAACTCATAACTTCACAAAGGATGCTTTCCCAGTAAATTCTCTTGCATTTTAGAGTCAAACTCTCCCCTTCATACTAGTTACAGGCAGTGGTTTGAATCCCAAAGCTTTGGTTGGAGTTTTACACACATTTGCAGTTTTTATTGCTTAAAAATGCTTCCCAGCACCTGCTGTACAATTTTTTTTACTTGAACTTATAACTTCACAAAGGATGCTTTCCCAGTAAATTCTCTTGCCTTTTTGAGTAAAACTATCCCCTTTATACTAGTTACAGGCAGTGGTTTGAATCCCAAAGCTTTGGTTGGAGTTTTACACACATTTGCTGTTTTTATTGCTTAAAAATGCTTCCCAGCGCCTGCTGTACACTTTTTTTATTTTTACTCATAACTTCACAAAGGATGCTTTCCAAGTAAATTCTCTTGCATTTTAGAGTAAAACTCTCCCCTGTATACTAGTTACAGGCAGTGGTTTGAATCCCAAAGCTTTGGTTGGAGTTTAACAAACATTTGGTGTTTTTATTGCTTAAAAATGCTTTCCAGCGTCTGCTGTACACTTTTTTTATTTTCACTTATAACTTCACAAAGGATGCTTTCCCAGTAAAGTCTCTTGCTTTTTCGAGTAAAACTCTCCCCTTTATACTAGTTACAGACAGTGGTTTGAATCCCAAAGCTTTGGTTGGAGTTTTACACACATTTGCTGTTTTTATGACTTAAAAATGCTCCCCAGCTCCCTCTGCTGTGCACTTTTTTTATTGTAACTCATAACTTCACAAAGGATGCTTTCCCAGTAAAGTCTCTTGCTTTTTAGTGTAGAACTCTCCCCTTGATACTAGTTACAGGCAGTGGTTTGAATCCCAAAGCTTTGGTTGGAGTTTTACACACATTTGCTGTTTTTATGACTTAAAAATGCTCCCCAGCTCCCTCTGCTGTGCACTTTTTTTATTGTAACTCATAACTTCACAAAGGATGCTTTCCCAGTAAAGTCTCTTGCTTTTTAGTGTAGAACTCTCCCCTTGATACTAGTTACAGGCAGTGGTTTGAATCCCAAAGCTTTGGTTGGAATTTTACATACATTTGCTGTTTTTATTGCTTAAAAATGCTTCCCAGCGCCTGCTGTACACTTTTTTTTATTTTGACTCATAACTTCACAAAGGATGCTTTCCAAGTAAATTCTCTTGCGTTAAAGATTAAAACTCTCCCCTTTATACTAGTTACAGGCAGTGGTTTGAATCCCAAAGCTTTGGTTGGAGTTTTACACACATTTGCACTTTTTATTGCTTAAAAATGCTTCCCAGCTCCCTCTGCTGTACACTATTTTTGATTGTAACTCATAACTTCACAAAGGATGCTTTCCCAGTAAATTCTCTTGCTTTTTAGAGTAAAACTCTCCCCTTTATACGAGTTACAGGCAGTGGTTTGAATCCCAAAGCTTTGGTTGTAGTTTAACAAACATTTGCTGTTTTATTGCTTAAAAATGCTCCCCAGCTCCCTCTGCTGTACACTTTTTTTTATTGAAACTCATAACTTCACAAAGGATGCTTTCCCAGTAAATTCTCTTGCTTTTTAGAGTAGAACGCTCCCCTTTATACTAGTTACAGGCAGTGGTTTGAATCCCAAAGCTTTGGTTGGAGTTTTACACACATTTGCTGTTTTTATTGCTTAAAAATGCTTCCCAGCGCCTGCTGTACACTTTTTTTAATTTTGACTCATAACTTCACAAAGGATGCTTTCCAAGTAAATTCTGTTGCTTTTTAGAGTAAAACTCTCCCCTTTATACTAGTTACAGGCAGTGGTTTGTGAGTTTTACACACATTTGCAGTTTTTATCGCTTAAAAATGCTTCCCAGCGCCTGCTGTACACTTTTTTTATTTTGACTCAGAACTTCACAAAGGATGCTTTCCCAGTAAATTCTCTTGCTTTTGAGAGGAAAACTCTCCCCTTTGTACTCGTTACAGGTTGTGGTTTGAATCCCAAAGCTTTGGTTGGAGTTTTACACACATATGCAGTTTTTATCGCTTAAAAATGGTTCTCAGTCCCTGCTGTACACATTTTTTAAGTTTGACTCATAACTTCACAAATGATGCTTTCCCAGCAAATTCTCTTGCTTTTTCGAGTAGAACTCTCCCCTTTATCCTTGTTACAGGTTGTGGTTTGTGAATTTTACACACATTTGCATTTTATATCGCTTAAAAATGCTTCCCAGCGCCTGCTGTACACTTTTTTTATTTGGACTCATAACTTCACAAAGGATGCTTTCCCATTAAAGTCTCTTGCTTTTGAGAGTAAAAATCTCCCCTTTATTCGAGTTACAGGCTGTGGTTTGAATCCCAAAGATTTGCTTGGAGTTTTACACACATTTGCAGTTTTTATTGCTTTAAAATGCTTCCCGACTCCCTGTGCTGTACACTTTTTTTATCGTAACTCATAACTTCACAAAGGATGCTTTCCCAGAAAATTCTCTTGCTTTTTCAAGGAGAACTCTCCCCTTAGTACTAGCTTCATGCAGTGGTTTGAATCTAAAGAGCTTTGGTTGGAGTTTTACACACATTTGCAGTTTTTATCGCTTAAAAATACTGTACACGTTTTATATTTTGACTCATAACTTCACAAAGGATGCTTTCCAAGTAAATTCTCTTACATTTTAGTGTAAAGGTCTCACATTGAAACTATTTACAGGCAGTGGTTTGAATCCCAAAGCTTTGGTTGGAATTTTACAAACATTTGCAGTTTTTATTGCTGAAACGTTTTCATTTTGACTCATAACTTCACAAAGGATGCTTTCCAAGTAAATTCTCTTGCATTTAAGAGTAAAACTATCCCCTTTATACTAGTTACAGGCAGTGGTTGGAATCCCAAAGCTTTGGTTGGAGTTTAACAAACATTTGCTGTTTTTATTGCTTAAAAATGCTCCCCAGCTCCCTCTGCTGTACACTTTTTTTATTGAAACTCATAACTTCACAAAGGATGTTTTCCCAGTACATTCTCTTGCTTTTTAGAGTAAAACTCTCCCCTTTAAACTAGTTACAGAAAGTGGTTTGAATCCCAAAGTTTTGGTTGGAGTTTTACACACATTTGCTGTTTTTATTGCTTAAAAATGCTTCTCAGCGCCTGCTGCACACTTTTTTTATTTTGACTCATAACTTCACAATGGATGCTTTCCCAATAAATTCTCTTGCTTTTTCGAGTAGAACTCTCCCGTTTATACTAGTTACAGGCAGTGGTTTGAATCCCAAAGCTTTGGTTGGAGTTTTACACACATTTGCAGTTTTTATTGCTTAAAAATGCTTCCCAGCTCCCTCTGCTGTACACTTTTTTTCATAGTAACTCATTACTTCACAAAGGATGCTTTCCCAGGAAAGTCTCTTGCATTTAGGAGTAAAACTCTCCCCATTATACTAGTTACAGGCAGTGGTTGGAATCCCAAAGCTTTGGTTGGAGTTTTACACACATTTGCTGTTTTTATTGCTTAAAAATGCTTCCCAGCGCCGACTGTACAAAGTTTTTATTTTCACTCAAAACTTCAAAAAGGATGATTTCCAAGTAAATTCTATTGCATTTTAGAGTAAAACTCTCCCCTTCATACTAGTTACAGTCAGTGGTTTGAATCCCAAAGCTTAGCTTTGGGAGGAGTTTTACACACATTTGCAGTTTTTATTGCTTAATAATGCTTCTCAGCTCCCTCTGCTGTACACTTTTTTTTATTGTAACTCATAACTTCACAAATGATGCTTTCCCAGTAAATTCTCTTGCTTTTGAGAGTAAAACTCTCCCCTTCATCCTAGTTACAGGCAGTGATTTGAATCCCAAAGCTTTGGTTGGAGTTTGACACACATTTGCTGTTTTTATTGCTTAAAATTGCTTTGCAGCGCCTGCTGTACACTTTTTTATTTTCACTTTTAAATTCACAAAGGATGCTTTCCCAGTAAAGTCTCTTGATTTTTAGAGTAGAACTCTCCCCTTTATACGAGTTACAGGCAGTGGTTTGAATCCCAAACCTTTGGTTTGAGTTTTACACACATTTACAGTTTTTATCGCTTAAAAATGCTTCCAAGCTCCATCTTCTGTACACTTTTTTTTATTGTAACTCATAACTTCACGAAGGATGCTTTCCCTGTAAATTCTCTTGCTTTTTAGAGAAAAACTCTCCCCTTTTTACTAGTTACAGGCAGTGGTTTGAATCCCAAAGCTTTGGTTGGAGCTTTCCATACATTTGCAGTTTTTATTGCTTAACAATGCTTCCCAGCTCCCTCTGCTGGACACTTTTTTTATAGTAACTCATTACTTCACAAAGAATGCTTTCCCAGTAAAGTCTCTTGCTTTTTAGAGTAAAACTCTCCCCTTTATACGAGTTACAGGCAGTGGTTTGAATCCCAAAACTTTGGTTTGAGTTTTACACACATTTACAGTTTTTATTGCTTAAAAATGCTTCCCAGCGCCTGCTGTACACTTTTTTTATTTTTACTCATAACTTCACAAAGGATGCTTTCCAAGTAAATTCTCTTGCATTTAAGAGTAAAACTCTCCCCTTTATACTAGTTACAGGAAGTGGTTTGAATCCCAAAGCTTTGGTTGGAGTTTTACACACATTTGCTGTTTTTATTGCTTAAAAATGCTTCCCAGCGCCTGCTGTCCACTTTTTTTATTTTGACTCATAACTTCACAAAGGATGCTTTCCCAGTAAAGTCTCTTGCTTTTGAGAGGAAAACTCTCCCCTTTGTACTCGTTACAGGTTGTGGTTTGAATCCCAAAACTTTGGTTGGAGTTTTACACACATTTGCTGTTTTTATTGCTTAAAAATGCTTCCCAGCTCCCTCTGCTGTACACTTTTTTTATTGTAACTCATAACTTCACAAATGATGCTTTCCAAGTAAATTCTCTGGCTTTTTAGAGGAAAACTCTCCCCTTTATACGAGTTACAGGCAGTGGTTTGAATCCGAAAGCTTTGGTTGGAGTTTTACAAACTTTTGCAGTTTTTATTGCTGAAAAATGCTTCCCAGCGTCTGCTGTACACTTTTTTATTTTGACTCATAACTTCACAAAGGATGCTTTCCCAGTAAATTATCTTCATTTTTAGAGTAGAACTCTCCCCTTTATACTAGTTACAGGCAGTGGTTTGAATCCCAAATCTTTGGTTTGACTTTTACACACATTTGCAGTTTTTATCGGTGAAAAATGCTTCCCAGCTCCCTCAGCTGTGCACTTTTTTTATTGTAACTCATAACTTCACTAAAGATGCTTTCCCAGTAAATTATCTTTCTTTTTAGAGTAGAACTCTCCCCTTGATACGGGTTACAGGCAGTGGTTTGAATCCCAAACCTTTGGTTTGAGTTTTACACACATTTGCAGTTTTTATCGCTTAAAAATGCTTCCTAGCTCCCTCTGCTGTACACTTTTTTTTATTGTAACTCATAACTTCACGAAGGAGGCTTTCCCGCTAAATTCTCTTGCTTTTTAGAGTAAACCCCTCCCCTTTATACGTGTTACAGGCAGTGGTTTGAATACCAAAGCTTTGGTTGGTGTTTTACACACATTTGCAGTTTTTATTGCTTAAAAATGCTTCCCAGCTCCCTCTGCTGTACACTTTTTTTATTGTGACTCAAACTTCACAAAGGATGCTTTCCATGTAAATTCTCTTGCATTTTAGAGTAAAGCTCTCTCCTTTATACTGGTTACAGGCAGTGGTTTGAATACCAAAGCTTTGGTTGGAGTTTTACACACATTTGCAGTTTTTATCGCTTAAAAATGCTTCCCAGCGCCTGCTGTACACTTTTTTTATTTTCACTTATAACTTCACAAAGGATGCTTTCCCATTAAATTCTCTTGATTTTTAGAGTAGAACTCTCCCCTTTATACAAGTTACAGGCAGTGGTTTGAATCCCAAACCTTTGGTTTGAGTTTTACACACATTTACAGTTTTTATCGCTTAAAAATGCTTCCAAGCTCCATCTTCTGTACACTTTTTTTTATTGTAACTCATAACTTCACGAAGGATGCTTTCCCTGTAAATTCTCTTGCTTTTTAGAGAAAAACTCTCCCCTTTTTACTAGTTACAGGCAGTGGTTTGAATCCCAAAGCTTTGGTTGAAATTTTACACACATTTGCAGTTTTTATTGCTTAAAAATGCTTCCCATCTCCCTCTGCTGTACACTTTCTTGATTTTGACTCATAACTTCACAAAGGATGCTTTCCAAGTAAATTATCTTGCATTTTAGAGGAAAACTCTCCCCGTTATACTTGTTACAGGCAGTGGTTTGAATCCCAAACCTTTGGTTTGAGTTTTACACACATTTGCAGTTTTTATCGCTTAAAAATGCTTCCTAGCTCCCTCTGCTGTACACTTTTTTTTATTGTAACTCATAACTTCACGAAGGATGCTTTCCCGTTAAAGTCTCTTGCTTTTTAGAGGAGACCTCTCCCCTTTTTACTAGTTACAGTCAGTGGTTTGAATCCCAAAGCTTTGGTTGGAGTTTTATACACATTTGCAGTTTTTATTGCTTAAAAATGCTTCCCAGCTCCCTCTGCTGTACACTTTTTTTATTGTAACTCATAACTTCCCAAAGGATGCTTTCCCAGTAAATTATCTTGCTTTTTAGAGTAAAACCCTCCCCTTTATACTTGTTACAGGCAGTGGTTTGAATCCCAAAGCTTTGGTTGGAGTTTTACAAACATTTGCAGTTTTTATTGCTTAAAAATGCTTCCCTCTGCTGTACACTTTCTTGATTTTGACTCATAACTTCACAAAGGATGCTTTCCCATTAAATTCTGTTGATTTTTAGAGTAGAACTCTCCCCTTTATACGAGTTACAGGCAGTGGTTTGAATCCCAAAGCTTTGGTTGAAATTTTACACACATTTGCAGTTTTTATTGCTTAAAAATGCTTCCCAGCTCCCTCTGCTGTACACTTTCTTGATTTTGACTCATAACTTCACAAAGAATGCTTTCCAAGTAACTTCTCTTGCATTTTAGAGGAAAACTCTCCCCTTTATACATGTTACAGGCAGTGGTTTGAATCCCAAAGCTTTGGTTGGAGTTTTACACACATTTGCAGTTTTTATTGCTTAAAAAATGCTTCCCAGCGACTGATGTCTACTTTTTTTATTTTCACTCATAACTTCACTCAGGATGCTTTCCCATTAAAGTTTCTTGCTTTTTAGAGTAAAACTCTCCCCTTTATACTTGTTACAGGCAGTGGTTTGAATCCCAAAGCTTTGGTTGGAGTTTTACAAACATTTGCAGTTTTTATTGCTTAAAAATGCTTCCCTGCTCCCTCTGCTGTACACTTTCTTGATTTTGACTCATAACTTCACAAAGGATGCTTTCCAAGTAAATTCTCTTGCATTTTAGAGGAAAACTCTCCCCTTTATACTTGTTACATGCAGTGGTTTGAATCCCAAAGCTTTGGTTGGAGTTTTACACACATTTGCAGTTTTTATTGCTTAAAAAATGCTTCCCAGCGACTGATGTCCACTTTTTTTATTTTCACTTATAACTTCACTAAGGATGCTTTCCCATTAAGGTCTCTTGCTTTTTAGAGGAGACCTCTCCCCTTTTTACTAGTTACAGTCAGTGGTTTGAATCCCAAAGCTTTGGTTGGAGTTTTACACACATTTGCAGTTTTTATTGCTTAAAAATGCTTCCCAGCTCCCTCTGCTGTACACTTTTTTTATTGTAACTCATAACTTCCCAAAGGATGCTTTCCCAGTAAATTATCTTGCTTTTTAGAGTAAAACTCTCCCCTTTATACTTGTTACAGGCAGTGGTTTGAATCCCAAAGCTTTGGTTGGAGTTTTACAAACATTTGCAGTTTTTATTGCTTAAAAATGCTTGCCTGCTCCCTCTGCTGTTCACTTTTTTATTTTAACTCAGACCTTCACAAAGGATGCTTTCCCAGTAAAGTCTCTTGCATTTTAGAGGAAAACACTCCCATTTATACTAGTTCCAGGCAGTGGTTTGAATCCCAAAGCTTTGGTTGGAGTTTTACACACATTTGCTTTTTTTATTGCTTAAAAATGCTTCCCAGCGCCTGCTGTACACTTTTTTTCATTTTCATTCATAACTTCACAAAGGATGCTTTCCCAGTAAAGTCGCTTGTTTTTTAGAGTAGAAATCTCCCCTTTATACTAGTTACAAGCAGTGGTTTGAAACCCAAAGCTTTGTTTGGAGTTTTACACACATTTGCAGTTTTTATTGCTTAAAAATGCTTCCCAGCTCCCTCTGCTGTATACATTTTTTATTTTGACTCATAACTTCACAAAGGATGCTTTCCCAGTAAATATCTCTTGCTTTAAAAAGTAAAACTATCTCCTTTTCCTAGTTACAGGCAGTGGTTTGAATCCCAAAGCATTGGTTGGAGTTTTACAAACATTTGCAGTTTTTATTGCTTAAAAATGCTTCCCAGCTCCCTCTGCTGTACACTTTTTTGATTGTGACTCATAACTTCACAATGGATGCTTTCCCATTAAATTATTTTGCTTTTTAGAGTAAAACTCTCTGCTTTATACTAGTTACAGGCAGTGGTTTGAAACCCAAAGCTTTGGTAGGAGTTTTACACACATTTGCAGTTTTTATTGCTTAAAAATGCTTCCCAGCTCCCTCTGTTGGACACCTTTTCTATTGTAAATCATAACTTCACAAAGGATGCTTTCCCAGTAAATTCTCTTGCTTTTTAGAGTAAAATTAACCCCTTTAAACTAGTTACAGGCAGTGGTTTGAATCCCAAAGCTTTGGTTGGAGTTTTACACACATTTGCTGTTTTTATTTCTTAAAAATGCTTCCCAGCTCCCTCTGCTGTACACTTTCTTGATTTTGACTCATAACTTCACAAAGGATGCTTTCCCAGTAAATTATCTTCATTTTTAGAGTAGAACTCTCCCCTTTATACTAGTTACAGGCAGTGGTTTGAATCCCAAATCTTTGGTTTGACTTTTACACACATTTGCAGTTTTTATCGGTGAAAAATGCTTCCCAGCTCCCTCAGCTGTGCACTTTTTTTATTGTAACTCATAACTTCACTAAAGATGCTTTCCCAGTAAATTATCTTTCTTTTTAGAGTAGAACTCTCCCCTTCATACGGGTTACAGGCAGTGGTTTGAATCCCAAACCTTTGGTTTGAGTTTTACACACATTTGCAGTTTTTATCGCTTAAAAATGCTTCCTAGCTCCCTCTGCTGTACACTTTTTTTTATTGTAACTCATAACTTCACGAAGGATGCTTTCCCGCTAAATTCTCTTGCTTTTTAGAGTAAAGCCCTCCCCTTTATACGTGTTACAGGCAGTGGTTTGAATACCAAAGCTTTGGTTGGTGTTTTACACACATTTGCAGTTTTTATTGCTTAAAAATGCTTCCCAGCTCCCTCTGCTGTACACTTTTTTTATTGTGACTCAAACTTCACAAAGGATGCTTTCCATGTAAATTCTCTTGCATTTTAGAGTAAAGCTCTCTCCTTTATACTGGTTACAGGCAGTGGTTTGAATACCAAAGCTTTGGTTGGAGTTTTACACACATTTGCAGTTTTTATCGCTTAAAAATGCTTCCCAGCGCCTGCTGTACACTTTTTTTATTTTCACTTATAACTTCACAAAGGATGCTTTCCCATTAAATTCTCTTGATTTTTAGAGTAGAACTCTCCCCTTTATACGAGTTACAGGCAGTGGTTTGAATCCCAAACCTTTGGTTTGAGTTTTACACACATTTACAGTTTTTATCGCTTAAAAATGCTTCCAAGCTCCATCTTCTGTACACTTTTTTTTATTGTAACTCATAACTTCACGAAGGATGCTTTCCCTGTAAATTCTCTTGCTTTTTAGAGAAAAACTCTCCCCTTTTTACTAGTTACAGGCAGTGGTTTGAATCCCAAAGCTTTGGTTGAAATTTTACACACATTTGCAGTTTTTATTGCTTAAAAATGCTTCCCATCTCCCTCTGCTGTACACTTTCTTGATTTTGACTCATAACTTCACAAAGGATGCTTTCCAAGTAAATTATCTTGCATTTTAGAGGAAAACTCTCCCCGTTATACTTGTTACAGGCAGTGGTTTGAATCCCAAACCTTTGGTTTGAGTTTTACACACATTTGCAGTTTTTATCGCTTAAAAATGCTTCCTAGCTCCCTCTGCTGTACACTTTTTTTTATTGTAACTCATAACTTCACGAAGGATGCTTTCCCGTTAAAGTCTCTTGCTTTTTAGAGGAGACCTCTCCCCTTTTTACTAGTTACAGTCAGTGGTTTGAATCCCAAAGCTTTGGTTGGAGTTTTATACACATTTGCAGTTTTTATTGCTTAAAAATGCTTCCCAGCTCCCTCTGCTGTACACTTTTTTTATTGTAACTCATAACTTCCCAAAGGATGCTTTCCCAGTAAATTATCTTGCTTTTTAGAGTAAAACCCTCCCCTTTATACTTGTTACAGGCAGTGGTTTGAATCCCAAAGCTTTGGTTGGAGTTTTACAAACATTTGCAGTTTTTATTGCTTAAAAATGCTTCCCTCTGCTGTACACTTTCTTGATTTTGACTCATAACTTCACAAAGGATGCTTTCCCATTAAATTCTGTTGATTTTTAGAGTAGAACTCTCCCCTTTATACGAGTTACAGGCAGTGGTTTGAATCCCAAAGCTTTGGTTGAAATTTTACACACATTTGCAGTTTTTATTGCTTAAAAATGCTTCCCAGCTCCCTCTGCTGTACACTTTCTTGATTTTGACTCATAACTTCACAAAGAATGCTTTCCAAGTAACTTCTCTTGCATTTTAGAGGAAAACTCTCCCCTTTATACATGTTACAGGCAGTGGTTTGAATCCCAAAGCTTTGGTTGGAGTTTTACACACATTTGCAGTTTTTATTGCTTAAAAAATGCTTCCCAGCGACTGATGTCTACTTTTTTTATTTTCACTCATAACTTCACTCAGGATGCTTTCCCATTAAAGTTTCTTGCTTTTTAGAGTAAAACTCTCCCCTTTATACTTGTTACAGGCAGTGGTTTGAATCCCAAAGCTTTGGTTGGAGTTTTACAAACATTTGCAGTTTTTATTGCTTAAAAATGCTTCCCTGCTCCCTCTGCTGTACACTTTCTTGATTTTGACTCATAACTTCACAAAGGATGCTTTCCAAGTAAATTCTCTTGCATTTTAGAGGAAAACTCTCCCCTTTATACTTGTTACATGCAGTGGTTTGAATCCCAAAGCTTTGGTTGGAGTTTTACACACATTTGCAGTTTTTATTGCTTAAAAAATGCTTCCCAGCGACTGATGTCCACTTTTTTTATTTTCACTTATAACTTCACTAAGGATGCTTTCCCATTAAGGTCTCTTGCTTTTTAGAGGAGACCTCTCCCCTTTTTACTAGTTACAGTCAGTGGTTTGAATCCCAAAGCTTTGGTTGGAGTTTTACACACATTTGCAGTTTTTATTGCTTAAAAATGCTTCCCAGCTCCCTCTGCTGTACACTTTTTTTATTGTAACTCATAACTTCCCAAAGGATGCTTTCCCAGTAAATTATCTTGCTTTTTAGAGTAAAACTCTCCCCTTTATACTTGTTACAGGCAGTGGTTTGAATCCCAAAGCTTTGGTTGGAGTTTTACAAACATTTGCAGTTTTTATTGCTTAAAAATGCTTGCCTGCTCCCTCTGCTGTTCACTTTTTTATTTTAACTCAGACCTTCACAAAGGATGCTTTCCCAGTAAAGTCTCTTGCATTTTAGAGGAAAACACTCCCATTTATACTAGTTCCAGGCAGTGGTTTGAATCCCAAAGCTTTGGTTGGAGTTTTACACACATTTGCTTTTTTTATTGCTTAAAAATGCTTCCCAGCGCCTGCTGTACACTTTTTTTTATTTTCATTCATAACTTCACAAAGGATGCTTTCCCAGTAAAGTCGCTTGTTTTTTAGAGTAGAAATCTCCCCTTTATACTAGTTACAAGCAGTGGTTTGAAACCCAAAGCTTTGTTTGGAGTTTTACACACATTTGCAGTTTTTATTGCTTAAAAATGCTTCCCAGCTCCCTCTGCTGTACACATTTTTTATTTTGACTCATAACTTCACAAAGGATGCTTTCCCAGTAAATATCTCTTGCTTTAAAAAGTAAAACTATCTCCTTTTCCTAGTTACAGGCAGTGGTTTGAATCCCAAAGCATTGGTTGGAGTTTTACAAACATTTGCAGTTTTTATTGCTTAAAAATGCTTCCCAGCTCCCTCTGCTGTACACTTTTTTGATTGTGACTCATAACTTCACAATGGATGCTTTCCCATTAAATTATTTTGCTTTTTAGAGTAAAACTCTCTGCTTTATACTAGTTACAGGCAGTGGTTTGAAACCCAAAGCTTTGGTAGGAGTTTTACACACATTTGCAGTTTTTATTGCTTAAAAATGCTTCCCAGCTCCCTCTGTTGGACACCTTTTCTATTGTAAATCATAACTTCACAAAGGATGCTTTCCCAGTAAATTCTCTTGCTTTTTAGAGTAAAATTAACCCCTTTAAACTAGTTACAGGCAGTGGTTTGAATCCCAAAGCTTTGGTTGGAGTTTTACACACATTTGCTGTTTTTATTTCTTAAAAATGCTTCCCAGCTCCCTCTGCTGTACACTTTCTTGATTTTGATTCATAACTTCACAAAGGATGCTTTCCAAGTAAATTCTCTTGCATTTTAGACTAAAACTCTCCCCTTTATACTAGTTACAGGCAGTGGTTTGAATCCCAAAGCTTTGGTTGGAGTTTTACACACATTTGCAGTTTTTATTGCTTAAAAATGCTTCCCAGCTCCCTCAGCTGTGCACTTTTTTTATTGTAACTCATAACTTCACTAAAGATGCTTTCCCAGTAAATTATCTTTCTTTTTAGAGTAGAACTCTCCCCTTTATACGTGTTACAGGCAGTGGTTTGAATACCAAAGCTTTGGTTGGTGTTTTACACACATTTGCAGTTTTTATTGCTTAAAAATGCTTCCCAGCTCCCTCTGCTGTACACTTTTTTTATTGTGACTCAAACTTCACAAAGGATGCTTTCCAAGTAAATTCTCTTGCATTTTAGAGTAAAACTCTCTCCTTTATACTGGTTACAGGCAGTGGTTTGAATACCAAAGCTTTAGTTGGAGTTTTACACACATTTGCAGTTTTTATCGCTTAAAAATGCTTCCCAGCGCCTGCTGTACACTTTTTTTATTTTCACTTATAACTTCACAAAGGATGCTTTCCCATTAAATTCTCTTGATTTTTAGAGTAGAACTCTCCCCTTTATACGGGTTACAGGCAGTGGTTTGAATCCCAAAGCTTTGGTTTGAGTTTTACACACATTTGCAGTTTTTATCGCTTAAAAATGCTTCCCAGCTCCCTCTGCTGTACACTTTTTTTTATTGTAACTCATAACTTCACGAAGGATGCTTTCCCGGTAAATTCTCTTGCTTTTTAGAGTAAACCCCTCCCCTTTATACGTGTTACAGGCAGTGGTTTGAATACCAAAGCTTTGGTTGGTGTTTTACACACATTTGCAGTTTTTATTGCTTAAAAATGCTTCCCAGCTCCCTCTGCTGTACACTTTTTTTATTGTGACTCAAACTTCACAAAGGATGCTTTCCAAGTAAATTCTCTTGCATTTTAGAGTAAAACTCTCTCCTTTATACTGGTTACAGGCAGTGGTTTGAATCCCAAACCTTTGGTTTGAGTTTTACACACATTTACAGTTTTTATCGCTTAAAAATGCTTCCAAGCTCCATCTTCTGTACACTTTTTTTTATTGTAACTCATAACTTCACGAAGGATGCTTTCCCTGTAAATTCTCTTGCTTTTTAGAGAAAAACTCTCCCCTTTTTACTAGTTACAGGCAGTGGTTTGAATCCCAAAGCTTTGGTTGAAATTTTACACACATTTGCAGTTTTTATTGCTTAAAAATGCTTCCCATCTCCCTCTGCTGTACACTTTCTTGATTTTGACTCATAACTTCACAAAGGATGCTTTCCAAGTAAATTATCTTGCATTTTAGAGGAAAACTCTCCCCTTTATACTTGTTACAGGCAGTGGTTTGAATCCCAAAGCTTTGGTTGGAGTTTTACACACATTTGCTTTTTTTATTGCTTAAAAAATGCTTCCCAGCGACTGATGTCCACTTTTTTTATTTTCACTCATAACTTCACTAAGGATGCTTTCCCGGTAAAGTCTCTTGCTTTTTAGAGGAGACCTCTCCCCTTTTTACTAGTTACAGTCAGTGGTTTGAATCCCAAAGCTTTGGTTGGAGTTTTATACACATTTGCAGTTTTTATTGCTTAAAAATGCTTCCCAGCTCCCTCTGCTGTACACTTTTTTTATTGTAACTCATAACTTCCCAAAGGATGCTTTCCCAGTAAATTCTCTTGCTTTTTAGAGTAAAACCCTCCCCTTTATACTTGTTACAGGCAGTGGTTTGAATCCCAAAGCTTTGGTTGGAGTTTTACAAACATTTGCAGTTTTTATTGCTTAAAAATGCTTCCCAGCTCCCTCTGCTGTACACTTTCTTGATTTTGACTCATAACTTCACAAAGGATACTTTCCCATTAAATTCTGTTGATTTTTAGAGTAGAACTCTCCCCTTTATACGAGTTACAGGCAGTGGTTTGAATCCCAAACCTTTGGTTTGAGTTTTACACACATTTGCAGTTTTTATCGCTTAAAAATGCTTCCCAGCTCAATCTGCTGTACACTTTTTTTTATTGTAACTCATAACTTCACGAAGGATGCTTTCCCTGTAAATTCTCTTGCTTTTTAGAGAAAAACTCTCCCCTTTTTACTAGTTACAGGCAGTGGTTTGAATCCCAAAGCTTTGGTTGAAATTTTACACACATTTGCAGTTTTTATTGCTTAAAAATGCTTCCCAGCTCCCTCTGCTGTACACTTTCTTGATTTTGACTCATAACTTCACAAAGGATGCTTTCCAAGTAAATTCTCTTGCATTTTAGAGGAAAACTCTCCCCTTTATACTTGTTACATGCAGTGGTTTGAATCCCAAAGCTTTGGTTGGAGTTTTACACACATTTGCAGTTTTTATTGCTTAAAAAATGCTTCCCAGCGACTGATGTCCACTTTTTTTATTTTCACTTATAACTTCACTAAGGATGCTTTCCCATTAAGGTCTCTTGCTTTTTAGAGGAGACCTCTCCCCTTTTTACTAGTTACAGTCAGTGGTTTGAATCCCAAAGCTTTGGTTGGAGTTTTACACACATTTGCAGTTTTTATTGCTTAAAAATGCTTCCCAGCTCCCTCTGCTGTACACTTTTTTTATTGTAACTCATAACTTCCCAAAGGATGCTTTCCCAGTAAATTATCTTGCTTTTTAGAGTAAAACTCTCCCCTTTATACTTGTTACAGGCAGTGGTTTGAATCCCAAAGCTTTGGTTGGAGTTTTACACACATTTGCTGTTTTTATTTCTTAAAAATGCTTCCCAGCTCCCTCTGCTGTACACTTTCTTGATTTTGACTCATAACTTCACAAAGGATGCTTTCCAAGTAAATTCTCTTGCATTTTAGACTAAAACTCTCCCCTTTATACTAGTTACAGGCAGTGGTTTGAATCCCAAAGCTTTGGTTGGAGTTTTACACACATTTGCAGTTTTTATTGCTTAAAAATGCTTCCCAGCTCCCTCAGCTGTGCACTTTTTTTATTGTAACTCATAACTTCACTAAAGATGCTTTCCCAGTAAATTATCTTTCTTTTTAGAGTAGAACTCTCCCCTTTATACGGGTTACAGGCAGTGGTTTGAATCCCAAAGCTTTGGTTTGAGTTTTACACACATTTGCAGTTTTTATCGCTTAAAAATGCTTCCCAGCTCCCTCTGCTGTACACTTTTTTTTATTGTAACTCATAACTTCACGAAGGATGCTTTCCCGGTAAATTCTCTTGCTTTTTAGAGTAAACCCCTCCCCTTTATACGTGTTACAGGCAGTGGTTTGAATACCAAAGCTTTGGTTGGTGTTTTACACACATTTGCAGTTTTTATTGCTTAAAAATGCTTCCCAGCTCCCTCTGCTGTACACTTTTTTTATTGTGACTCAAACTTCACAAAGGATGCTTTCCAAGTAAATTCTCTTGCATTTTAGAGTAAAACTCTCTCCTTTATACTGGTTACAGGCAGTGGTTTGAATACCAAAGCTTTAGTTGGAGTTTTACACACATTTGCAGTTTTTATCGCTTAAAAATGCTTCCCAGCGCCTGCTGTACACTTTTTTTATTTTCACTTATAACTTCACAAAGGATGCTTTCCCATTAAATTCTCTTGATTTTTAGAGTAGAACTCTCCCCTTTATACGAGTTACAGGCAGTGGTTTGAATCCCAAACCTTTGGTTTGAGTTTTACACACATTTACAGTTTTTATCGCTTAAAAATGCTTCCAAGCTCCATCTTCTGTACACTTTTTTTTATTGTAACTCATAACTTCACGAAGGATGCTTTCCCTGTAAATTCTCTTGCTTTTTAGAGAAAAACTCTCCCCTTTTTACTAGTTACAGGCAGTGGTTTGAATCCCAAAGCTTTGGTTGGAGTTTTACACACATTTGCTTTTTTTATTGCTTAAAAAATGCTTCCTAGCGACTGATGTCCACTTTTTTTATTTTCACTCATAACTTCACTAAGGATGCTTTCCCGGTAAAGTCTCTTGCTTTTTAGAGGAGACCTCTCCCCTTTTTACTAGTTACAGTCAGTGGTTTGAATCCCAAAGCTTTGGTTGGAGTTTTATACACATTTGCAGTTTTTATTGCTTAAAAATGCTTCCCAGCTCCCTCTGCTGTACACTTTTTTTATTGTAACTCATAACTTCCCAAAGGATGCTTTCCCAGTAAATTATCTTGCTTTTTAGAGTAAAACCCTCCCCTTTATACTTGTTACAGGCAGTGGTTTGAATCCCAAAGCTTTGGTTGGAGTTTTACAAACATTTGCAGTTTTTATTGCTTAAAAATGCTTCCCAGCTCCCTCTGCTGTACACTTTCTTGATTTTGACTCATAACTTCACAAAGGATACTTTCCCATTAAATTCTGTTGATTTTTAGAGTAGAACTCTCCCCTTTATACGAGTTACAGGCAGTGGTTTGAATCCCAAACCTTTGGTTTGAGTTTTACACACATTTGCAGTTTTTATCGCTTAAAAATGCTTCCCAGCTCCATCTGCTGTACACTTTTTTTTATTGTAACTCATAACTTCACGAAGGATGCTTTCCCTGTAAATTCTCTTGCTTTTTAGAGAAAAACTCTCCCCTTTTTACTAGTTACAGGCAGTGGTTTGAATCCCAAAGCTTTGGTTGAAATTTTACACACATTTGCAGTTTTTATTGCTTAAAAATGCTTCCCAGCTCCCTCTGCTGTACACTTTCTTGATTTTGACTCATAACTTCACAAAGGATGCTTTCCAAGTAACTTCTCTGGCATTTTAGAGGAAAACTCTCCCCTTTATACTTGTTACAGGCAGTGGTTTGAATCCCAAAGCTTTGGTTGGAGTTTTACACACATTTGCAGTTTTTATTGCTTAAAAAATGCTTCCCAGCGACTGATGTCCACTTTTTTTATTTTCACTCATAACTTCACTCAGGATGCTTTCCCATTAAAGTTTCTTGCTTTTTAGAGTAAAACTCTCCCCTTTATACTTGTTACAGGCAGTGGTTTGAATCCCAAATCTTTTGTTGGAGTTTTACAAACATTTGCAGTTTTTATTGCTTAAAAATGCTTCCCAGCTCCCTCTGCTGTACACTTTCTTGATTTTGACTCATAACTTCACAAAGGATGCTTTCCAAGTAAATTCTCTTGCATTTTAGAGGAAAACTCTCCCCTTTATACTTGTTACATGCAGTGGTTTGAATCGCAAAGCTTTGGTTGGAGTTTTACACACATTTGCAGTTTTTATTGCTTAAAAAATGCTTCCCAGCGACTGATGTCCACTTTTTTTATTTTCACTTATAACTTCACTAAGGATGCTTTCCCATTAAGGTCTCTTGCTTTTTAGAGGAGACCTCTCCCCTTTTTACTAGTTACAGTCAGTGGTTTGAATCCCAAAGCTTTGGTTGGAGTTTTACACACATTTGCAGTTTTTATTGCTTAAAAATGCTTCCCAGCTCCCTCTGCTGTACACTTTTTTTTATTGTAACTCATAACTTCCCAAAGGATGCTTTCCCAGTAAATTATCTTGCTTTTTAGAGTAAAACTCTCCTCTTTATACTTGTTACAGGCAGTGGTTTGAATCCCAAAGCTTTGGTTGGAGTTTTACAAACATTTGCAGTTTTTATTGCTTAAAAATGCTTGCCTGCTCCCTCTGCTGTTCACTTTTTTATTTTAACTCAGACCTTCACAAAGGATGCTTTCCCAGTAAAGTCTCTTGCATTTTAGAGGAAAACTCTCCCATTTATACTAGTTCCAGGCAGTGGTTTGAATCCCAAAGCTTTGGTTGGAGTTTTACACACATTTGCTTTTTTTATTGCTTAAAAATGCTTCCCAGCGCCTGCTGTACACTTTTTTTTATTTTCATTCATAACTTCACAAAGGATGCTTTCCCAGTAAAGTCGCTTGTTTTTTAGATTAGAAATCTCCCCTTTATACTAGTTACAAGCAGTGGTTTGAAACCCAAAGCTTTGTTTGGAGTTTTACACACATTTGCAGTTTTTATTGCTTAAAAATGCTTCCCAGCGCCTGCTGTACACATTTTTTATTTTGACTCATAACTTCACAAAGGATGCTTTCCCAGTAAATATCTCTTGCTTTAAAAAGTAAAACTATCTCCTTTTCCTAGTTACAGGCAGTGGTTTGAATCCCAAAGCTTTGGTTGGAGTTTTACAAACATTTGCAGTTTTTATTGCTTAAAAATGCTTCCCAGCTCCCTCTGCTGTCCACTTTCTTTATTTTGACTCATAACTTCACAAATGATGCTTTCCAAGTAAATTCTCTTGATTTTTAGAGTAAAACTCCCCCCTTTAACCGAGTTACAGGCAGTGGTTTGAAACCCAAAGCTTTGGTAGGAGTTTTACACACATTTGCAGTTTTTATTGCTTAAAAATGCTTCCCAGCTCCCTCTGTTGGACACTTTTTCTATTGTAAATCATAACTTCACAAAGGATGCTTTCCCAGTAAATTCTCTTGCTTTTTAGAGTAAAACTAACCCCTTTAAACTAGTTACAGGCAGTGGTTTGAATCCCAAAGCTTTGGTTGGAGTTTTACACACATTTGCTTTTTTTATTTCTTAAAAATGCTTCCCAGCTCCCTCTGCTGTACACTTTCTTGATTTTGACTCATAACTTCACAAAGGATGCTTTCCAAGTAAATTCTCTTGCATTTTAGTGTAAAACTCTCCCCTTTATACTAGTTACAGGCAGTGGTTTGAATTCCAAAGCTTTGGTTGGAGTTTTACACACATTTGCAGTTTTTATTGCTTAAAAATGCTTCCCAGCTCCCTCTGCTGTACACTTTTTTTATTGTAACTCATAACTTCCCAAATGATGCTTTCCCAGTAAATTCTCTTGCTTTTTAGAGTAAAACTATCCCCTTTATACTCGTTACAGACAGTGGTTTGAATCCCAAAGCTTTGGTTGGAGTTTTACAAACATTTGCAGTTTTTATTGCTTACAAATGCTTGCCTGCTCCCTCTGCTGTACACTTTTTTTTATTTTAACTCAGAACTTCACAAAGGATGCTTTCCCAGTAAAGTCTCTTGCGTTTTAGAGTAAAACTCTCCCCTTTATACTCGTTACAGGCAGTGGTTTGAATCCCAAAGCTTTGGTTGGAGTTTTAAACACATTTGCTTTTTTTATTGCTGAAAAATGCTTCCCAAAGCCTGCTGTACACTTTTTTTATTTTCATTCAAAACTTCACAAAGGATGCTTTCCCAGTAAAGTCGCTTGTTTCTTAGAGTAGAACTCTCCCCTTTATACAAGTTACAGGCAGTGGTTTGAATCCCAAAGCTTTGGTTGAAATTTTACACACATTTGCAGTTTTTATTGCTTACAAATGCTTGCCTGCTCCCTCTGCTGTACACTTTTTTTTATTGTAACTCATAACTTCACAAAGGATGCTTTCCCAGTAAAGTCTCGTGCATTTTAGAGTAAAACTTTCCCCTTTATTCTTGTTACAGGCAGTGGTTTGAATCCCAAAGCTTTGGTTGGAGTTTTACACACATTTGCAGTTTCTATTGCTTAAAAATGCTTCCCAGCTCCCTCTGCTGTACACCTTTTTTATTTTGACTCATAACTTCACAAAGGATGATTTCCAAGTCAATTTTCTTGCATTTTAGAGTAAAACTCTCCCCTTTATACAAGTTACAGGCAGTGGTTTGAATCCCAAATTCTTTGGTTGGAGTTTTCCACACTTTTGCAGTTTTTAATCGCTTAGAAATGCTTCCCATCTCCCTCTGCTGAACACTTTTTTTAATTGTAACTCATAACTTCACTAAGGATGCTTTTCTGGTAAATTCTCTTGCTTTTTAGAGTAAAACTCTCCCCTCTATACTAGTTACAGGCAGTGGTTTGAATCTCAAAGCTTTGGTTGGAGTTTGACACACATTTGCAGTTTTTATTGCTTAAAAATGCTTCCCAGCGCCTGCTGTACACTTTTTTTTATTGTAACTCATAACTTCACAAATGATGCTTTCCCAGTAAGGTCTCTTGCTTTTGAGAGTAGAACTCTCCCCTTTATACTAGTTACAGGCAGTGGTTTGAATCCCAAAGCTTTGGTTGGAGTTTTACACACATTTGCAGTTTTCATTGCTTAAAAATGCTTCACAGCTCCCTCTGCTGTACACTTTTTTTCATTGTAACTCATAACTTCATAAAGGATGCTTTCCCTGTAAATTCTCTTGCTTTTTAGAGTAAACCCCTCCCCTTTATACTAGTTACAGGCAGTGGTTTGAATCCCAAAGCTTTGGTTGGAGTTTTACAAACATTTGCAGTTATTATTGCTTAAAAATGCTTGCCTGCTCCCTCTGCTGGACACTTCTTTTATTTTAACTCAGAACTTCACAAAGGATACATTTCCCAGTAAAGTCTCTTGCATTTTAGAGTAAAACTCTCCCCTTCATACGAGTTACAGGCAGTGGTTTGAATCCGAAAGCTTTGGTTGGAGTTTTACACACATTTGCTGTTTTTATTGCTTAAAAATGCTTCCTAGCGCCGAGTGTACAAATTTTTTATTTTGACTCAAAACTTCACAAAGGATGCTTTCCCAGTAAATTCTCTTGCTTTTTAGAGTAAAACTCTCCCCTCTATACTAGTTACAGGCAGTGGTTTGAATCCCAAATCTTTGGTTTGAGTTTTACACACATTTGCAGTTTTTATCGGTGAAAAATGCTTCCCAGCTCCCTCAGCTGTGCACTTTTTTTATTGTAACTCATAACTTCACTAAAGATGCTTTCCCAGTAAATTATCTTTCTTTTGAGAGTAGAACTCTCCCCTTTATACGAGTTACAGGCAGTGGTTTGAATCCAAAACCTTTGGTTTGAGTTTTACACACATTTGCAGTTTTTATCGCTTAAAAATGCTTCCCAGCTCCCTCTGCTGTACACTTTTTTTTATTGTAACTCATAACTTCACGAAGGATGCTTTCCCGGTAAATTCTCTTGCTTTTTAGAGTAAACCCCTCCCCTTTATACGTGTTACAGGCAGTGGTTTGAATACCATTGCTTTGGTTGGTGTTTTACACACATTTGCTGTATATATTGCTTAAAAATGCTTCCCAGCTCCCTCTGCTGTACACTTTTTTTATTGTGACTCAAAACTTCACAAAGGATGCTTTCCAAGTAAATTCTCTTGCATTTTAGAGTAAAACTCTCTCCTTTATACTGGTTACAGGCAGTGGTTTGAATACCAAAGCTTTGGTTGGAGTTTTACACACATTTGCAGTTTTTATCGCTTAAAAATGCTTCCCAGCGCCTGCTGTACACTTTTTTTATTTTCACTTATAACTTCACAAAGGATGCTTTCCCATTAAATTCTCTTGATTTTTAGAGTAGAACTCTCCCCTTTATACGAGTTACAGGCAGTGGTTTGAATCCCAAACCTTTGGTTTGAGTTTTACACACATTTACAGTTTTTATCGCTTAAAAATGCTTCCAAGCTCCATCTTCTGTACACTTTTTTTTATTGTAACTCATAACTTCACGAAGGATGCTTTCCCTGTAAATTCTCTTGCTTTTTAGAGAAAAACTCTCCCCTTTTTACTAGTTACAGGCAGTGGTTTGAATCCCAAAGCTTTGGTTGGAGTTTTACATACATTTGCAGTTTTTATTGCTTAACAATGCTTCCCAGCTCCCTCTGCTGGACACTTTTTTTTATAGTAACTCATTACTTCACAAAGAATGCTTTCCCAGTAAAGTCTCTTGCTTTTTAGAGTAAAACTCTCCCCTTTATACTAATTACAGGCAGTGGTTTGAATCCCAAAGCTTTGGTTGGACTTTTACAAACATTTGCAGTTTTTATCGCTTAAAAATGCTTCCCAGCGACTGATGTCTACTTTTTTTATTTTCACTCATAACTTCACGAAGGATGCTTTCCCTGTAAATTCTCTTGCTTTTTAGAGAAAAACTCTCCCCTTTTTACTAGTTACAGGCAGTGGTTTGAATCCCAAAGCTTTGGTTGGAGTTTTACATACATTTGCAGTTTTTGTTGCTTAACAATGCTTCCCAGCTCCCTCTGCTGGACACTTTTTTTATAGTAACTCATTACTTCACAAAGAATGCTTTCCCAGTAAAGTCTCTTGCTTTTTAGAGTAAAACTCTCCCCTTTATACTAATTACAGGCAGTGGTTTGAATCCCAAAGCTTTGGTTTGAGTTTTACACACATTTGCTGTTTTTTTTGCTTAAAAATGCTTCCCAGTGCCTGCTGTACACATTTTTTATTTTGACTCATAACTTCACGAAGGATGATTTCCAATTAAATTCTTTTGCATTTTAGAGTAAAACTCTCCCCTTTATACTAGTTACAGGCAGTGGTCTGAATCCCAAAGCTTTGGTTGGAGTTTTACACACATTTCCAGTTTTTATTGCTTAAAAATGCTTCCCAGCTCCCTCTGCTGTACACTTTTTTTATTGTAACTCATTACTTCACAAAGGATGCTTTCCCAGTAAGGTCTCTTGCTTTTGAGAGTAGAACTCTCCCCTTTATACTAGTTACAGGCAGTGGTTTGAATCCCAAAGCTTTGGTTGGAGTTTTACACACATTTGCAGTTTTCATTGCTTAAAAATGCTTCCCAGCTCCCTCTGCTGTACACTTTTTTTCATTGTAACTCATAACTTCATAAAGGATGCTTTCCCTGTAAATTCTCTTGCTTTTTAGAGTAAACCCCTCCCCTTTATACTAGTTACAGGCAGTGGTTTGAATCCCAAACCTTTGGTTTGAGTTTTACACACATTTGCAGTTTTTATCGCTTAAAAATGCTTCCCAGCTCCCTCTGCTGTACACTTTTTTTTATTGTAACTCATAACTTCACGAAGGATGCTTTCCCTGTAAATTCTCTTGCTTTTTAGAGAAAAACTCTCCCCTTTTTACTAGTTACAGGCAGTGGTTTGAATCCCAAAGCTTTGGTTGGAGTTTTACATACATTTGCAGTTTTTATTGCTTAACAATGCTTCCCAGCTCCCTCTGCTGGACACTTTTTTTTATAGTAACTCATTACTTCACAAAGAATGCTTTCCCAGTAAAGTCTCTTGCTTTTTAGAGTAAAACTCTCCCCTTTATACTAATTACAGGCAGTGGTTTGAATCCCAAAGCTTTGGTTGGACTTTTACAAACATTTGCAGTTTTTATTGCTTAAAAATGCTTCCCAGCGCCTGCTGTACACTTTTTTTATTTTTACTCATAACTTCACAAAGGATGCTTTCCAAGTAAATTCTCTTGCATTTAAGAGTAAAACTCTCCCCTTTATACTAGTTACAGGCAGTGGTTTAAATCCCAAAGCTTTGGTTTGAGTTTTACACACATTTGCTGTTTTTTTTGCTTAGAAATGCTTCCCAGCTCCCTCTGCTGTACACGTTTTTTTATTGTAACTCATAACTTCACAAAGGATGCTTTCCCAGTAAATTCTCTTGCATTTTCGAGTAAAACTCTCCCCTTTATACTAGTTACAGGCAGTGGTTTGAATCCCAAAGCTTTGGTTGGAGTTTTACACACATTTGCAGTTTTTATTGCTTAAAAATGCTTCCCAGCTCCCTCTGCTGTACACTTTTTTTTATAGTAACTCATTACTTCACAAAGGATGCTTTCCCAGTAAAGTCTCTTGTTTTTTAGAGTATAACACCCCCCGTTATACTAGTTACAGGCAGTGGTTTGAATCCCAAAGATTCCGTTGGAGTTTTACACACATTTGCTGTTTTTTTTCCTTAAAAATGCTTCCCAGTGCCTGCTGTACAAATTTTTTATTTTGACTCATAACTTCACAAAGGATGATTTCCAATTAAATTCTTTTGCATTTTAGAGTAAAACTCTCCCCTTTATACTAGTTACAGGCAGTGGTTAGAATCCCAAAGCTTTGGTTGGAGTTTTACAAACATTTGCAGTTATTATTGCTTAAAAATGCTTGCCTGCTCCCTCTGCTGGACACTTCTTTTATTTTAACTCAGAACTTCACAAAGAATGCTTTCCCAGTAAAGTCTCTTGCTTTTTAGAGTAAAACTCTCCCCTTTATCCGAGTTACAAGCAGTGGTTTGAATCCCAAAGCTTTGGTTGGAGTTTTACACACATTTGCTGTTTTTATTGCTTAAAAATGCTTCCCAGCGCCTGCTGTGCAATTTTTTTTATTGTAACTCATAACTTCACAAAGAATGCTTTCCCAGTAAAGTCTATTGCTTTTTTGGAGTATAACTCACCCCGTTATACTAGTTACAGGCAGTGGTTTTAATCCAAAAGCTTTGGTTGGAGGTTTACAAACATTTGCAGTTTTTATTGCTGAAAAATCCTTCCCAGCGCCTGCTGTACACTTTTTTTATTTTCACTCATAACGTCACAAATGATCCTTTCCCAGTAAAGTCCCTTGCTTTTAGCGTAGAACTCTCCCCTTTATACTAGTTACAGGCAGTGGTTTGAATCCCAAAGCTTTGGTTGGAGTTTTACACACATTTGCAGTTTTTATCGCTTAAAAATGCTTCCAAGCTCCATCTTCTGTACACTTTTTTTTATTGTAACTCATAACTTCACGAAGGATGCTTTCCCTGTAAATTCTCTTGCTTTTTAGAGAAAAACTCTCCCCTTTTTACTAGTTACAGGCAGTGGTTTGAATCCCAAAGCTTTGGTTGAAATTTTACACACATTTGCAGTTTTTATTGCTTAAAAATGCTTCCCATCTCCCTCTGCTGTACACTTTCTTGATTTTGACTCATAACTTCACAAAGGATGCTTTCCAAGTAAATTATCTTGCATTTTAGAGGAAAACTCTCCCCGTTATACTTGTTACAGGCAGTGGTTTGAATCCCAAACCTTTGGTTTGAGTTTTACACACATTTGCAGTTTTTATCGCTTAAAAATGCTTCCTAGCTCCCTCTGCTGTACACTTTTTTTTATTGTAACTCATAACTTCACGAAGGATGCTTTCCCGTTAAAGTCTCTTGCTTTTTAGAGGAGACCTCTCCCCTTTTTACTAGTTACAGTCAGTGGTTTGAATCCCAAAGCTTTGGTTGGAGTTTTATACACATTTGCAGTTTTTATTGCTTAAAAATGCTTCCCAGCTCCCTCTGCTGTACACTTTTTTTATTGTAACTCATAACTTCCCAAAGGATGCTTTCCCAGTAAATTATCTTGCTTTTTAGAGTAAAACCCTCCCCTTTATACTTGTTACAGGCAGTGGTTTGAATCCCAAAGCTTTGGTTGGAGTTTTACAAACATTTGCAGTTTTTATTGCTTAAAAATGCTTCCCTCTGCTGTACACTTTCTTGATTTTGACTCATAACTTCACAAAGGATGCTTTCCCATTAAATTCTGTTGATTTTTAGAGTAGAACTCTCCCCTTTATACGAGTTACAGGCAGTGGTTTGAATCCCAAAGCTTTGGTTGAAATTTTACACACATTTGCAGTTTTTATTGCTTAAAAATGCTTCCCAGCTCCCTCTGCTGTACACTTTCTTGATTTTGACTCATAACTTCACAAAGAATGCTTTCCAAGTAACTTCTCTTGCATTTTAGAGGAAAACTCTCCCCTTTATACATGTTACAGGCAGTGGTTTGAATCCCAAAGCTTTGGTTGGAGTTTTACACACATTTGCAGTTTTTATTGCTTAAAAAATGCTTCCCAGCGACTGATGTCTACTTTTTTTATTTTCACTCATAACTTCACTCAGGATGCTTTCCCATTAAAGTTTCTTGCTTTTTAGAGTAAAACTCTCCCCTTTATACTTGTTACAGGCAGTGGTTTGAATCCCAAAGCTTTGGTTGGAGTTTTACAAACATTTGCAGTTTTTATTGCTTAAAAATGCTTCCCTGCTCCCTCTGCTGTACACTTTCTTGATTTTGACTCATAACTTCACAAAGGATGCTTTCCAAGTAAATTCTCTTGCATTTTAGAGGAAAACTCTCCCCTTTATACTTGTTACATGCAGTGGTTTGAATCCCAAAGCTTTGGTTGGAGTTTTACACACATTTGCAGTTTTTATTGCTTAAAAAATGCTTCCCAGCGACTGATGTCCACTTTTTTTATTTTCACTTATAACTTCACTAAGGATGCTTTCCCATTAAGGTCTCTTGCTTTTTAGAGGAGACCTCTCCCCTTTTTACTAGTTACAGTCAGTGGTTTGAATCCCAAAGCTTTGGTTGGAGTTTTACACACATTTGCAGTTTTTATTGCTTAAAAATGCTTCCCAGCTCCCTCTGCTGTACACTTTTTTTATTGTAACTCATAACTTCCCAAAGGATGCTTTCCCAGTAAATTATCTTGCTTTTTAGAGTAAAACTCTCCCCTTTATACTTGTTACAGGCAGTGGTTTGAATCCCAAAGCTTTGGTTGGAGTTTTACAAACATTTGCAGTTTTTATTGCTTAAAAATGCTTGCCTGCTCCCTCTGCTGTTCACTTTTTTATTTTAACTCAGACCTTCACAAAGGATGCTTTCCCAGTAAAGTCTCTTGCATTTTAGAGGAAAACACTCCCATTTATACTAGTTCCAGGCAGTGGTTTGAATCCCAAAGCTTTGGTTGGAGTTTTACACACATTTGCTTTTTTTATTGCTTAAAAATGCTTCCCAGCGCCTGCTGTACACTTTTTTTTATTTTCATTCATAACTTCACAAAGGATGCTTTCCCAGTAAAGTCGCTTGTTTTTTAGAGTAGAAATCTCCCCTTTATACTAGTTACAAGCAGTGGTTTGAAACCCAAAGCTTTGTTTGGAGTTTTACACACATTTGCAGTTTTTATTGCTTAAAAATGCTTCCCAGCTCCCTCTGCTGTACACATTTTTTATTTTGACTCATAACTTCACAAAGGATGCTTTCCCAGTAAATATCTCTTGCTTTAAAAAGTAAAACTATCTCCTTTTCCTAGTTACAGGCAGTGGTTTGAATCCCAAAGCATTGGTTGGAGTTTTACAAACATTTGCAGTTTTTATTGCTTAAAAATGCTTCCCAGCTCCCTCTGCTGTACACTTTTTTGATTGTGACTCATAACTTCACAATGGATGCTTTCCCATTAAATTATTTTGCTTTTTAGAGTAAAACTCTCTGCTTTATACTAGTTACAGGCAGTGGTTTGAAACCCAAAGCTTTGGTAGGAGTTTTACACACATTTGCAGTTTTTATTGCTTAAAAATGCTTCCCAGCTCCCTCTGTTGGACACCTTTTCTATTGTAAATCATAACTTCACAAAGGATGCTTTCCCAGTAAATTCTCTTGCTTTTTAGAGTAAAATTAACCCCTTTAAACTAGTTACAGGCAGTGGTTTGAATCCCAAAGCTTTGGTTGGAGTTTTACACACATTTGCTGTTTTTATTTCTTAAAAATGCTTCCCAGCTCCCTCTGCTGTACACTTTCTTGATTTTGATTCATAACTTCACAAAGGATGCTTTCCAAGTAAATTCTCTTGCATTTTAGACTAAAACTCTCCCCTTTATACTAGTTACAGGCAGTGGTTTGAATCCCAAAGCTTTGGTTGGAGTTTTACACACATTTGCAGTTTTTATTGCTTAAAAATGCTTCCCAGCTCCCTCAGCTGTGCACTTTTTTTATTGTAACTCATAACTTCACTAAAGATGCTTTCCCAGTAAATTATCTTTCTTTTTAGAGTAGAACTCTCCCCTTTATACGGGTTACAGGCAGTGGTTTGAATCCCAAAGCTTTGGTTTGAGTTTTACACACATTTGCAGTTTTTATCGCTTAAAAATGCTTCCCAGCTCCCTCTGCTGTACACTTTTTTTTATTGTAACTCATAACTTCACGAAGGATGCTTTCCCGGTAAATTCTCTTGCTTTTTAGAGTAAACCCCTCCCCTTTATACGTGTTACAGGCAGTGGTTTGAATACCAAAGCTTTGGTTGGTGTTTTACACACATTTGCAGTTTTTATTGCTTAAAAATGCTTCCCAGCTCCCTCTGCTGTACACATTTTTTATTTTGACTCATAACTTCACAAAGGATGCTTTCCCAGTAAATATCTCTTGCTTTAAAAAGTAAAACTATCTCCTTTTCCTAGTTACAGGCAGTGGTTTGAATCCCAAAGCATTGGTTGGAGTTTTACAAACATTTGCAGTTTTTATTGCTTAAAAATGCTTCCCAGCTCCCTCTGCTGTACACTTTTTTGATTGTGTCTCATAACTTCACAATGGATGCTTTCCCATTAAATTATTTTGCTTTTTAGAGTAAAACTCTCTGCTTTATACTAGTTACAGGCAGTGGTTTGAAACCCAAAGCTTTGGTAGGAGTTTTACACACATTTGCAGTTTTTATTGCTTAAAAATGCTTCCCAGCTCCCTCTGTTGGACACCTTTTCTATTGTAAATCATAACTTCACAAAGGATGCTTTCCCAGTAAATTCTCTTGCAAAGCTTTGGTTGGTGTTTTACACACATTTGCAGTTTTTATTGCTTAAAAATGCTTCCCAGCTCCCTCTGCTGTACACTTTTTTTATTGTGACTCAAACTTCACAAAGGATGCTTTCCAAGTAAATTCTCTTGCATTTTAGAGTAAAACTCTCTCCTTTATACTGGTTACAGGCAGTGGTTTGAATACCAAAGCTTTAGTTGGAGTTTTACACACATTTGCAGTTTTTATCGCTTAAAAATGCTTCCCAGCGCCTGCTGTACACTTTTTTTATTTTCACTTATAACTTCACAAAGGATGCTTTCCCATTAAATTCTCTTGATTTTTAGAGTAGAACTCTCCCCTTTATACGAGTTACAGGCAGTGGTTTGAATCCCAAACCTTTGGTTTGAGTTTTACACACATTTACAGTTTTTATCGCTTAAAAATGCTTCCAAGCTCCATCTTCTGTACACTTTTTTTTATTGTAACTCATAACTTCACGAAGGATGCTTTCCCTGTAAATTCTCTTGCTTTTTAGAGAAAAACTCTCCCCTTTTTACTAGTTACAGGCAGTGGTTTGAATCCCAAAGCTTTGGTTGAAATTTTACACACATTTGCAGTTTTTATTGCTTAAAAATGCTTCCCATCTCCCTCTGCTGTACACTTTCTTGATTTTGACTCATAACTTCACAAAGGATGCTTTCCAAGTAAATTATCTTGCATTTTAGAGGAAAACTCTCCCCTTTATACTTGTTACAGGCAGTGGTTTGAATCCCAAAGCTTTGGTTGGAGTTTTACACACATTTGCTTTTTTTATTGCTTAAAAAATGCTTCCCAGCGACTGATGTCCACTTTTTTTATTTTCACTCATAACTTCACTAAGGATGCTTTCCCGGTAAAGTCTCTTGCTTTTTAGAGGAGACCTCTCCCCTTTTTACTAGTTACAGTCAGTGGTTTGAATCCCAAAGCTTTGGTTGGAGTTTTATACACATTTGCAGTTTTTATTGCTTAAAAATGCTTCCCAGCTCCCTCTGCTGTACACTTTTTTTATTGTAACTCATAACTTCCCAAAGGATGCTTTCCCAGTAAATTCTCTTGCTTTTTAGAGTAAAACCCTCCCCTTTATACTTGTTACAGGCAGTGGTTTGAATCCCAAAGCTTTGGTTGGAGTTTGACAAACATTTGCAGTTTTTATTGCTTAAAAATGCTTCCCAGCTCCCTCTGCTGTACACTTTCTTGATTTTGACTCATAACTTCACAAAGGATACTTTCCCATTAAATTCTGTTGATTTTTAGAGTAGAACTCTCCCCTTTATACGAGTTACAGGCAGTGGTTTGAATCCCAAACCTTTGGTTTGAGTTTTACACACATTTGCAGTTTTTATCGCTTAAAAATGCTTCCCAGCTCCATCTGCTGTACACTTTTTTTTATTGTAACTCATAACTTCACGAAGGATGCTTTCCCTGTAAATTCTCTTGCTTTTTAGAGAAAAACTCTCCCCTTTTTACTAGTTACAGGCAGTGGTTTGAATCCCAAAGCTTTGGTTGAAATTTTACACACATTTGCAGTTTTTATTGCTTAAAAATGCTTCCCAGCTCCCTCTGCTGTACACTTTCTTGATTTTGACTCATAACTTCACAAAGGATGCTTTCCAAGTAACTTCTCTGGCATTTTAGAGGAAAACTCTCCCCTTTATACTTGTTACAGGCAGTGGTTTGAATCCCAAAGCTTTGGTTGGAGTTTTACACACATTTGCAGTTTTTATTGCTTAAAAAATGCTTCCCAGCGACTGATGTCCACTTTTTTTATTTTCACTCATAACTTCACTCAGGATGCTTTCCCATTAAAGTTTCTTGCTTTTTAGAGTAAAACTCTCCCCTTTATACTTGTTACAGGCAGTGGTTTGAATCCCAAATCTTTTGTTGGAGTTTTACAAACATTTGCAGTTTTTATTGCTTAAAAATGCTTCCCAGCTCCCTCTGCTGTACACTTTCTTGATTTTGACTCATAACTTCACAAAGGATGCTTTCCAAGTAAATTCTCTTGCATTTTAGAGGAAAACTCTCCCCTTTATACTTGTTACATGCAGTGGTTTGAATCCCAAAGCTTTGGTTGGAGTTTTACACACATTTGCAGTTTTTATTGCTTAAAAAATGCTTCCCAGCGACTGATGTCCACTTTTTTTATTTTCACTTATATCTTCACTAAGGATGCTTTCCCATTAAGGTCTCTTGCTTTTTAGAGGAGACCTCTCCCCTTTTTACTAGTTACAGTCAGTGGTTTGAATCCCAAAGCTTTGGTTGGAGTTTTACACACATTTGCAGTTTTTATTGCTTAAAAATGCTTCCCAGCTCCCTCTGCTGTACACTTTTTTTATTGTAACTCATAACTTCCCAAAGGATGCTTTCCCAGTAAATTATCTTGCTTTTTAGAGTAAAACTCTCCCCTTTATACTTGTTACAGGCAGTGGTTTGAATCCCAAAGCTTTGGTTGGAGTTTTACAAACATTTGCAGTTTTTATTGCTTAAAAATGCTTGCCTGCTCCCTCTGCTGTTCACTTTTTTATTTTAACTCAGACCTTCACAAAGGATGCTTTCCCAGTAAATTCTCTTGCTTTTTAGAGTAAAATTAACCCCTTTAAACTAGTTACAGGCAGTGGTTTGAATCCCAAAGCTTTGGTTGGAGTTTTACACACATTTGCTGTTTTTATTTCTTAAAAATGCTTCCCAGCTCCCTCTGCTGTACACTTTCTTGATTTTGACTCATAACTTCACAAAGGATGCTTTCCAAGTAAATTCTCTTGCATTTTAGACTAAAACTCTCCCCTTTATACTAGTTACAGGCAGTGGTTTGAATCCCAAAGCTTTGGTTGTAGTTTTACACACATTTGCAGTTTTTATTGCTTAAAAATGCTTCCCAGCTCCCTCAGCTGGGCACTTTTTTTATTGTAACTCATAACTTCACTAAAGATGCTTTCCCAGTAAATTATCTTTCTTTTTAGAGTAGAACTCTCCCCTTTATACGGGTTACAGGCAGTGGTTTGAATCCCAAAGCTTTGGTTTGAGTTTTACACACATTTGCAGTTTTTATCGCTTAAAAATGCTTCCCAGCTCCCTCTGCTGTACACTTTTTTTTATTGTAACTCATAACTTCACGAAGGATGCTTTCCCGGTAAATTCTCTTGCTTTTTAGAGTAAACCCCTCCCCTTTATACGTGTTACAGGCAGTGGTTTGAATACCAAAGCTTTGGTTGGTGTTTTACACACATTTGCAGTTTTTATTGCTTAAAAATGCTTCCCAGCTCCCTCTGCTGTACACTTTTTTTATTGTGACTCAAACTTCACAAAGGATGCTTTCCAAGTAAATTCTCTTGCATTTTAGAGTAAAACTCTCTCCTTTATACTGGTTACAGGCAGTGGTTTGAATCCCAAACCTTTGGTTTGAGTTTTACACACATTTGCAGTTTTTATCGCTTAAAAATGCTTCCCAGCGCCTGCTGTACACTTTTTTTATTTTCACTTATAACTTCACAAAGGATGCTTTCCCATTAAATTCTCTTGATTTTTAGAGTAGAACTCTCCCCTTTATACGAGTTACAGGCAGTGGTTTGAATCCCAAACCTTTGGTTTGAGTTTTACACACATTTACAGTTTTTATCGCTTAAAAATGCTTCCAAGCTCCATCTTCTGTACACTTTTTTTTATTGTAACTCATAACTTCACGAAGGATGCTTTCCCTGTAAATTCTCTTGCTTTTTAGAGAAAAACTCTCCCCTTTTTACTAGTTACAGGCAGTGGTTTGAATCCCAAAGCTTTGGTTGAAATTTTACACACATTTGCAGTTTTTATTGCTTAAAAATGCTTCCCATCTCCCTCTGCTGTACACTTTCTTGATTTTGACTCATAACTTCACAAAGGATGCTTTCCAAGTAAATTATCTTGCATTTTAGAGGAAAACTCTCCCCTTTATACTTGTTACAGGCAGTGGTTTGAATCCCAAAGCTTTGGTTGGAGTTTTACACACATTTGCTTTTTTTATTGCTTAAAAAATGCTTCCCAGCGACTGATGTCCACTTTTTTTATTTTCACTCATAACTTCACTAAGGATGCTTTCCCGGTAAAGTCTCTTGCTTTTTAGAGGAGACCTCTCCCCTTTTTACTAGTTACAGTCAGTGGTTTGAATCCCAAAGCTTTGGTTGGAGTTTTATACACATTTGCAGTTTTTATTGCTTAAAAATGCTTCCCAGCTCCCTCTGCTGTACACTTTTTTTATTGTAACTCATAACTTCCCAAAGGATGCTTTCCCAGTAAATTCTCTTGCTTTTTAGAGTAAAACCCTCCCCTTTATACTTGTTACAGGCAGTGGTTTGAATCCCAAAGCTTTGGTTGGAGTTTGACAAACATTTGCAGTTTTTATTGCTTAAAAATGCTTCCCAGCTCCCTCTGCTGTACACTTTCTTGATTTTGACTCATAACTTCACAAAGGATACTTTCCCATTAAATTCTGTTGATTTTTAGAGTAGAACTCTCCCCTTTATACGAGTTACAGGCAGTGGTTTGAATCCCAAACCTTTGGTTTGAGTTTTACACACATTTGCAGTTTTTATCGCTTAAAAATGCTTCCCAGCTCCATCTGCTGTACACTTTTTTTTATTGTAACTCATAACTTCACGAAGGATGCTTTCCCTGTAAATTCTCTTGCTTTTTAGAGAAAAACTCTCCCCTTTTTACTAGTTACAGGCAGTGGTTTGAATCCCAAAGCTTTGGTTGAAATTTTACACACATTTGCAGTTTTTATTGCTTAAAAATGCTTCCCAGCTCCCTCTGCTGTACACTTTCTTGATTTTGACTCATAACTTCACAAAGGATGCTTTCCAAGTAACTTCTCTGGCATTTTAGAGGAAAACTCTCCCCTTTATACTTGTTACAGGCAGTGGTTTGAATCCCAAAGCTTTGGTTGGAGTTTTACACACATTTGCAGTTTTTATTGCTTAAAAAATGCTTCCCAGCGACTGATGTCCACTTTTTTTATTTTCACTCATAACTTCACTCAGGATGCTTTCCCATTAAAGTTTCTTGCTTTTTAGAGTAAAACTCTCCCCTTTATACTTGTTACAGGCAGTGGTTTGAATCCCAAATCTTTTGTTGGAGTTTTACAAACATTTGCAGTTTTTATTGCTTAAAAATGCTTCCCAGCTCCCTCTGCTGTACACTTTCTTGATTTTGACTCATAACTTCACAAAGGATGCTTTCCAAGTAAATTCTCTTGCATTTTAGAGGAAAACTCTCCCCTTTATACTTGTTACATGCAGTGGTTTGAATCCCAAAGCTTTGGTTGGAGTTTTACACACATTTGCAGTTTTTATTGCTTAAAAAATGCTTCCCAGCGACTGATGTCCACTTTTTTTATTTTCACTTATATCTTCACTAAGGATGCTTTCCCATTAAGGTCTCTTGCTTTTTAGAGGAGACCTCTCCCCTTTTTACTAGTTACAGTCAGTGGTTTGAATCCCAAAGCTTTGGTTGGAGTTTTACACACATTTGCAGTTTTTATTGCTTAAAAATGCTTCCCAGCTCCCTCTGCTGTACACTTTTTTTATTGTAACTCATAACTTCCCAAAGGATGCTTTCCCAGTAAATTATCTTGCTTTTTAGAGTAAAACTCTCCCCTTTATACTTGTTACAGGCAGTGGTTTGAATCCCAAAGCTTTGGTTGGAGTTTTACAAACATTTGCAGTTTTTATTGCTTAAAAATGCTTGCCTGCTCCCTCTGCTGTTCACTTTTTTATTTTAACTCAGACCTTCACAAAGGATGCTTTCCCAGTAAATTCTCTTGCTTTTTAGAGTAAAATTAACCCCTTTAAACTAGTTACAGGCAGTGGTTTGAATCCCAAAGCTTTGGTTGGAGTTTTACACACATTTGCTGTTTTTATTTCTTAAAAATGCTTCCCAGCTCCCTCTGCTGTACACTTTCTTGATTTTGACTCATAACTTCACAAAGGATGCTTTCCAAGTAAATTCTCTTGCATTTTAGACTAAAACTCTCCCCTTTATACTAGTTACAGGCAGTGGTTTGAATCCCAAAGCTTTGGTTGTAGTTTTACACACATTTGCAGTTTTTATTGCTTAAAAATGCTTCCCAGCTCCCTCAGCTGGGCACTTTTTTTATTGTAACTCATAACTTCACTAAAGATGCTTTCCCAGTAAATTATCTTTCTTTTTAGAGTAGAACTCTCCCCTTTATACGGGTTACAGGCAGTGGTTTGAATCCCAAAGCTTTGGTTTGAGTTTTACACACATTTGCAGTTTTTATCGCTTAAAAATGCTTCCCAGCTCCCTCTGCTGTACACTTTTTTTTATTGTAACTCATAACTTCACGAAGGATGCTTTCCCGGTAAATTCTCTTGCTTTTTAGAGTAAACCCCTCCCCTTTATACGTGTTACAGGCAGTGGTTTGAATACCAAAGCTTTGGTTGGTGTTTTACACACATTTGCAGTTTTTATTGCTTAAAAATGCTTCCCAGCTCCCTCTGCTGTACACTTTTTTTATTGTGACTCAAACTTCACAAAGGATGCTTTCCAAGTAAATTCTCTTGCATTTTAGAGTAAAACTCTCTCCTTTATACTGGTTACAGGCAGTGGTTTGAATCCCAAACCTTTGGTTTGAGTTTTACACACATTTACAGTTTTTATCGCTTAAAAATGCTTCCAAGCTCCATCTTCTGTACACTTTTTTTTATTGTAACTCATAACTTCACGAAGGATGCTTTCCCTGTAAATTCTCTTGCTTTTTAGAGAAAAACTCTCCCCTTTTTACTAGTTACAGGCAGTGGTTTGAATCCCAAAGCTTTGGTTGGACTTTTACAAACATTTGCAGTTTTTATTGCTTAAAAATGCTTCCCATCTCCCTCTGCTGTACACTTTCTTGATTTTGACTCATAACTTCACAAAGGATGCTTTCCAAGTAAATTCTCTTGCATTTAAGAGTAAAACTCTCCCCTTTATACTAGTTACAGGCAGTGGTTTAAATCCCAAAGCTTTGGTTTGAGTTTTACACACATTTGCTGTTTTTTTTGCTTAGAAATGCTTCCCAGCTCCCTCTGCTGTACACGTTTTTTTATTGTAACTCATAACTTCACAAAGGATGCTTTCCCAGTAAATTCTCTTGCATTTTTGAGTAAAACTCTCCCCTTTATACTAGTTACAGGCAGTGGTTTGAATCCCAAAGCTTTGGTTGGAGTTTTACACACATTTGCAGTTTTTATTGCTTAAAAATGCTTCCCAGCTCCCTCTGCTGTACACTTTTTTTATAGTAACTCATTACTTCACAAAGGATGCTTTCCCAGTAAAGTCTCTTGTTTTTTAGAGTATAACACCCCCCGTTATACTAGTTACAGGCAGTGGTTTGAATCCCAAAGATTCCGTTGGAGTTTTACACACATTTGCTGTTTTTTTTGCTTAAAAATGCTTCCCAGTGCCTGCTGTACACATTTTTTATTTTGACTCATAACTTCACAAAGGATGATTTCCAATTAAATTCTTTTGCATTTTAGAGTAAAACTCTCCCCTTTATACTAGTTACAGGCAGTGGTTAGAATCCCAAAGCTTTGGTTGGAGTTTTACAAACATTTGCAGTTATTATTGCTTAAAAATGCTTGCCTGCTCCCTCTGCTGGACACTTCTTTTATTTTAACTCAGAACTTCACAAAGAATGCTTTCCCAGTAAAGTCTCTTGCTTTTTAGAGTAAAACTCTCCCCTTTATCCGAGTTACAAGCAGTGGTTTGAATCCCAAAGATTCCGTTGGAGTTTTACACACATTTGCTGTTTTTATTGCTTAAAAATGCTTCCCAGCGCCTGCTGTGCAATTTTTTTTATTGTAACTCATAACTTCACAAAGAATGCTTTCCCAGTAAAGTCTATTGCTTTTTTGGAGTATAACTCACCCCGTTATACTAGTTACAGGCAGTGGTTTTAATCCAAAAGCTTTGGTTGGAGGTTTACAAACATTTGCAGTTTTTATTGCTGAAAAATCCTTCCCAGCGCCTGCTGTACACTTTTTTTATTTTCACTCATAACGTCACAAATGATCCTTTCCCAGTAAAGTCCCTTGCTTTTAGCGTAGAACT